>NW_026909871.1:22500-24078 GCF_949316345.1 Pungitius pungitius | reverse complement strand
TTCTTCCTCGTCTCATCACTGACTCTCGTTGTGAAATCGACCTTTGATGTCCGTGACCTCCACCGGAGCCCCGAGGTCACTCCTCTCACAGCACAGGAAGCCAAAACAGACGAGTGGATTAGACAGAGCCGGCGTCCCCGGAGGCTCATTAGAAGGCGGGAGGAGCCGGGACCGATCCCAGCTGGACCCCCCCCCCCCCCCCACATGTGACCTCATCACAGGAGATCACCCGTACGCCACGTCATTGGTTGTCCGTGGGGACGCCATGCGGAGGCATCCACGTACCACGTACGTGACTTATTTATTCTCTTATTGACCAAAACAAGCTTTGTTTGTGTGGTTTTATTCCCTAAAAATAACCTGAAACATTTTACGAGCCTGAACTCTAAATAATGTCATTTCATACATACAAAGGTTTCATGTACACACGTTGTTTGCTGCAACAATCCCCAAAAACCAAAGATGCTTAAGTTCATACAACAACAATATTATAATAGAGAAAAACAACTGTGAATTTGGTGTTTTCAGTCCCTCATCAGAAGCTGCTTTAAACAAGTCATTCTGACAATAAGCAGAATGACTTGTTTTAAAAGTTCCTCTCCACATGCGACCTGTTTCACACGTTCACACGTCTGAGCCGCAGACCTCCGCCAGCACGCCGCCCTGCACGATGGCACGCGGGCAGCCAGTGAAACCACCAGGACCCCGTGTGGCCCCCGCCGTGACGATGTGATGGATGATGTGAGTAACTCTCATTAACTGGGGAACCGGCAACGTTTATTACTCAGGAGGAGGGATCACCAGCGTGTGGCCCTGTGCGCCGCCAGTTCAATTCCCAGATGATGCTATCCTCCCAAATATATATATGTATATGTATGTATATATATATGTGTATATAGATATATGTATGTATATATATGTGTATATATACTCTCACACAGCTGCTTCATTCTCCTGCTGTGAGTCCAACATTTCATCATTTAGTGTTTTTTTCTCTTTCCTGCAGCTCCGTCAGCCTCTTGCACACCGCCCTCTCCTCCCTCTGCTGTCAGGGGCCCACAAGTGTCCCGGCCTCCCCCCCCTCACTCCCCCACCCCCCTCCTTATGGCCTCGGTTTCCAGCCCAGATCAAATGTTAGGCTTTAAAAAGCTAAAGTTTGATGTGGATGAGCAACTGCCTATGAAACACTTTAATCCGCACTGCTGTAATGTATTTAATTTCACACCCTCTGATGGTGTTGCCCCTTCTTAGGATTACCCAAGGGAGGACGGGGGGGGGGGGGGGGGGTGGAGAGGGAGGGGCAGTCAGTGAAGCCCTCCGCAGGAGAGAACAAGACTTAAGAGGGAGGGAGGGAGAAGGTGGTTTGTGACAAAGATGAAAACAATATCAACATATCGTTTTCCTTCCTGGTTTGGATCCGTTAGCAGAACGTCAGGAACAAATCCTCCTGAAGCCAAACATCAGCTCCAGTTCTGACAAACACACAATTTAAATCAAATTGTTTCACTCTGCTGTTAGCAGACTGCTAATGGCTAATGGCTAATGGCTAATGGCTAATGGCTAACAGCCAACGGTGAC
>NW_026909871.1:0-17500 GCF_949316345.1 Pungitius pungitius | reverse complement strand
CACTTGTTCATTTTACTCAATACTTCTGATTTATTGATTTCTTCAATGATTTTCAAACTCGGAGCTCAAGCTGTGAACGAACAGCACGCAAAACCTCCATGAGACACCTTTCCTGTTCTCTTTAATGTGGACAATAAATTAAATAAAGTCAAGGAGGAGGAGGAGGAGGAGGAGGAGGAGGAGGAGGAGGAGGAGGAGGAGGAGGAGGAGGAGGAACGGTGCAGCTTTGGTGCAGAAACAACACCAAAGGGAACAAGGAGAGACGCCTGATCACAAGTGGAATAAATGTACAACAAAGCACACGTTTCCCCTCAAAGTTTCCTTGTTTGATGACACAGAGGCTCTTTGCTCTCTGTCTCTGTACTCTTTTATAGGGGGGGGGGGGGCTGGGGGGGTCTGAGATGATGTGACCGCTGACCTCCTGGTGCACCTCTGCAGAGATAACTTTGTTTAGCAGAGAGCGCTGAGCTCCATCAGCGTGTTTGGTAATCGGATTCAGTGCAGCCTGGATGGACGGGTGCCCCTCTGCCGACCTGCTGCCCCCCCCCCCCCCCCAACGTGTGTGTATATGTGTGTACCTCCTCTGAAGCAGCCTCATGAACATCCAACGGATTGCTTCATGTTTCCCTCATTTTGTTTCTGCTGAAGGACGAGTTCTAACTCGTTGGCAGCAGATCTGGAGTCAGATGTTTGACTCTGGGGTTTATTTCAGAATAAAGAGGGTTGTTCCTCGTACTCTTCTCTACTTTCAAGCTGTGATATCTCCTTATTATTATTATTTGACATAAAGAAGAAGGAGGACTTACATTACGTACATTACACCTGACAGGTTTCACTTTGTGTCACATTGAAGATGAATTCGGATTCATTTCAGTGTGTTGGATCTACTGCGTTCATGTGGTGGCAAAGAGGGATGTTAGAAGCTGTCAGAGTGTGTGTGTGTGTGTGTGTGTGTGTGTGTGTGTGTGTGTGTGTGTGTGTGTGTGTGTGTGTGTGTGTGTGTGTGTGTGTGTACACACCACCCACAGGCCCCTGGGTGGTGCTTGAGGCTTCTTCTCCACCACTGATCATCTGGAGGAAGGCTTTCACTCATAAACAAAGCGTCATCGTGGCTTGTGGGTTTTTAAATATCTGGTTGACAAAATAAAAGTCTTTCTGTATATTTACACTGTTTCATTCTGTTTTATGGATTATTAGATGATAATCACATTCCTCACAGCCAGCTGTGTTATTGATTTATTGATCGGTCACGTTCAGAGGAAGATCTCCACTCACACCCATCCGGCAAAAGATGAGTCTTCACACCTCCTCTGCACCCCCCCTCTTGGTTTTATTGCTCAACTCTGACCCCCCCCCCCCCCACCCATGTTCCCTCCTCCTCGTCATCCTTCATCTTCAGCTGTTTTTTCTCACTTCCCCTCCCTCTCTCTGAGGTGCCGATCAATTCACAGTCTCCCTGGGAGGTGTGAGAGAGCCACCCTCACCCCTCCCTCGTGATCAGTGCCACTGGCCCTCACCCAAACGAGGGGGGGGGGGGTCCCTGTGATTCCTCCCGTCCTCCTCTTTCCACTCCCAAAGTGTCTGCGACACCATTAGCACACCTGAAATAATAGCAGCAGTGACAAATGCTGCAGGAAGGGGGGGGGGGCGAGAATCAGGGGAGGAGAGGGGGGGGGGCGTGCAATAGAGTGAGGAGCTCTCCATCTATCTGTGGGGTTAATTCAGCAGCCTTTCAGAGTAAAAGTGGAGCTCCTGACCTGGTGGCTTGTGGCACGATGTGGAAATTGACTGACGTGCATTCAGCTGGAGATCTAACGTGTGTGTGTGTGTGTGTGTGTGTGTGTGTGTGTGTGCGTGTGTGTGTCATCTCACACACTTCTCACTATACAGAGAAGCAGCTGTTCCTCACATCTGTATCTGTAGGTGTGAAGATGATCACATTAATGTAACACCAGAGTCCAGTAATGATTATCTAAAGAGTTCCGTTGATGGTTTGTTTCCTGTTTCATGTCTCTACAGGATTATTATTATTATTATTACATTATTATCAGCTTTAGGAATATTTATTTGATTTGTAAATAAAACGCAGCTATTCAGATGTAAAAACTGAATCTAAGATTTTAAGTTTTCATCTTTTGAGTTGTTTTGACTTATCAACAGTTTGAGGTCATAAAGGTCAATAAAACACACCAACCGCTGCTCTTATTTATTTCATTATCAAGTTGGTGATGAAGTATAAAAGTGAATGTTTTACACTCAACGAGGACGAAGAGTTGTCTGACTTCCTGTCTCCATCACGTGTAGATCCGCGCGTCACCGGTAGGAGGCGCACGTGATCAAGCTTTAATGCGGGGTTCCCTTCAACCCGCAAATATGAACCATATCTCAGGTTCAATCCACACGAAGACACTTTTATTTCACTTTGGTTTTATTGCTGTTAAACTTTAAAGCCTTTATATTTACCCGGATGTGATGTAATTATTCTCTCGATGTTTTAATGTTAATACCAAACATTACAATAATTGTCTTAATATCAGCTTGTCAGCGATGACGTGGAACAAAATGCTACATTATGGCTCATTAAATGAACTGTTAAAAGAGGCCGATGTGGATAATAAAATGACCAGTGTGCCGCAGGTTTGACCTCGGCCCATTTATTATTCATTCTGTATTGAAACCCTAAATGAACGCGTTAAAACGACACGATGATGATCAAATGAGTCCGTATTCATCACAACATCAAATCACATACACATTTTAAATAAGTGACTTCTCTGGGGGGCCTGAACATTTAGTTTTCTCACATCCGGCCGTTTAAAAACAAAACGGCTCTAAGCTAATTACAGTATTTAGGACCCCCCCCCCCCCCCCATCGCCCCCCAACACAGTGACCCTCGCGGACAGCAGCCCGAGGAGAGAAAGTAGTTTCTTTTACAGCCGCTAAATGAAGGCGCGTAATGGCTTTATAACGCCGCTGTGGTTGTTTAACCGTTTTCTCCTTTCATGTTAATTTAGCTTTTCTTTCCTTTATCTCAATGAGACACGTGACCATCTTTACTAAACGCACACGTGCAGCTCGGAGTGGATTTAAACAATTAAAAGGAAAAACTCCCTCCAAGAAAATATCTGTGACACTAATATGCTTATTTATATTTTTAAGTAAAAAAGGTTGAAAAAATAGAAAAATTCTACTCACCTATGGATAATTTAATTTACACATTTGACGAATTAAAGGAGTTTATTATTAACTGATCCAAATCTCTCAGCGTAAATGTCCGTGCGTCCTGCGCGGCTCCCCTCCGGCCCCCGGCTCCCCTCCGGCCCCCGGCTCCTCTCCGGCCCCCGGCTCCTCTCCGGCCCCCGGCTCCTCTCCGGCCCCCGGCCCCCGGCTCCTCTCCGGCCCCCGGCCCCCGGCTGGGAGGCTTTCCCCGCTGGTTCATTCCGCCGTGTGAAGTGTGAAGCCGCGTTATAATGTTATGACAGAATATCTGTGTGGCACCGAGGGGCCGGATGATCGATGAGTGGACGCGCTGCATAGAGAGAGAGAGGTGGGGGGGGGGGGTAAAAAAAGAAAAAAAGAACTCTTCAACTGTCACCGACACCTTTATGAGCCTCTTCAGCAGAATGTGGAGACGCTTCTCTCTTTAAATGTTCACTCCGTTTTAAAAGCACGAAATGAATGATGATGACTTCATGCAGATTCACTCTTTTATAAATTCACAGGAAAGCGCTGATGAAAATGCAATTAATTTAGTCAGGGCACAGGCCCGCGTTATTCAGTGACGTCACTTCGGTCCTCATTGACCTGGAGCTCATCGATATGTGATCAGACTGCGGCGCGACTCGCGTTGTGAACAGTTCTTAGTGAACACAAAGCACAACGATGCCGCTGGTTTGTTTTTGCACTTTCCTTCTCTCCAAAAAAAAGAGGCCTAAAAACCGATCAATCAGTCCCGAATCAATCGCGTGGGGAGCCAATAGCGGAGCTCGCATCCCCGAGCCGCTCTGCCATTGGACAGCCGGGGCAGACTGGAGCGACCCATTCGGCTCTGCTGTGGGGGGAGAAGCACTGGACGGCCCCGTGTGTGCGCGCGCGCGTGTGTGTGTGTGTGTGTGTGTGTGGGGGGGGGGGTTCAGGAGTAACGAACACTATGTAAAATAGTTCCTCTGATTCTGCACGCGGAGCACAAACAGCGGGTCGAGGTGAAGAAAGTTGTACCTGTTGTTATGACGCAATGTGTCACGTGTCCAATCATCTGCGTGACATTCACCTCATTAAATAAGAGCAGACAGTGAGCTGCCGAAACCTGCCGCCAGCCAATCAGAAGCGGGCTACACAAGTGTCACGATAAACTTGTGTGTGACATTAAAGCAGTGAGAAGGAGCCCCCCCCCCCCCGCCGCCCTCCGGACACGTACCTGTCAGGTAACGTCTCTGCACACCGGCTCCGGGCGTCTTTCTGGGACCGGCACCCGCGGTCCCGTGAGGACATTCGGCTCCGATCGGCGCGGTCTCGGCGGGGCCCCTCCCACTTTCTGTCTCCCCCCCCCCCCTGCTCTCCGCGCGACTTGCTGCAGCCCGGCGCGTTGTGTAAGACGCGACCTGTTATGGCCACCACTACTTCCGGGTTTCGGCAGTCTGGTCCAGATCCTCCGCTCCTCCTCAGCTCGGCACACACATCCCCATTGTACGCCGACTGAGGGGCGCTCGCGCATGCACACGCGGACCCAAGCGCGCGCGCGCACACACACGCACGGCATCGATCGTGGCTCCTTTAAGAAAGCCTAAGCCAGAATTATCACCCCACCTCCTCTTGATCTCCTCTAGACGCTTTTGCATAAGAAAATCAAGCCGGGAGCCGGGAGTGATCAAAGGGAGCGAGAGGAGCGGCTGCTGCGTGTTTACCGGGGATTGTGGCCGTTACCGTTTAGCCGCCGGACCCGGGGAGCCGCGCGTCGGACCGCCCTGCATCGGTACTTTTGACAAGCCCCTCGCGCTGTGACTGACAAGCGGAGCGGCGGCGAGCCATGAGAGTGGCCACTTTGGCTTGAGGGGGGCTATTTTATTTTTCACCCTGGTTTCTTTTCTTTTTTTGGGGGGGGGGGTGGAGGGGAAGGCGGGGGTGGAGGGGGGGGGGGCAAGGAGCCTGGCGCCGCTGCCCTCGAGGACAGCCGAGGACCTATTCGCCGCGCCGGGGCTGAACTCGCGCAGAGGAGCGGGGGGCTGGCTGCAGCGGGGGGGACCCAACGAGGCATCCGGGATTTGGGGCTGAAATCTCTGCCCCCATTTATTTGGATTTGCTTTCTCCACTCGGTCTCCACCGTGGCCTCGGAGGGGATTTATCTGAGCTGAAAGGACGACCAGGGAGTGAGGAGGGTTATGGCGCAACGGGTACGTAGGACGATCCCTAACCCAACTAAAAAAATTAAAAAAAAAAGATTCTGTAAGTTTGTGTAAGTGCGTGAACGCAGTCCCGCGCTGTAACGTGGCTTAGTGACACACGCGCACCCGCGCGGGGAAAGTTTTGTGTCGACTCCGCTGACACATGGAGACGCTCCCGTTTGTGTCGTCTTTCTTTGGCACCGCGTTACGCGCGGGACGTGGGACGCGTGATCGTTTCTCACATCGATATGTTTTTCAGATCGGTTATGACAGGGCAGCGAAGTGTGTGTGTGTGTGTGGGGGGGGGGGCATACAGGCGAAAGAACAAATGTGCACATTGCTCCTCGGACTGCTCCGACTACATTTATTTAATTTTAAGCGGAGCGTGTTTTTTTAAAACAGAACAAAAGTCCCTTTACAACACGTCGCGTCGCGCGGGGAGGACACGGTGCCAGGTGCTTCTAAAGTGCGGCGCTTGGGACACTTGATGCGGATCTTCCCGCGGAGACCAAGCGGTCCGGCACCGCGGCTCCTCCACGCGGGGGCCCGCACCTCTTTGCCTTTGGGCTCTAAAATGCATGGATTTAAGTGATGGTTTGTTTTCTCCCTCTTTTCATTGTAGAGGGCACCATCAATAATTCAAGAAGAACCTCAAATGCAGCTTTTATTGAGCCCTTTTTTAGAATAAAACAGTGATCAACGTTAACCACCAGACAACTGCGTGGAGAGATCCACGCAATTTAACTGAATAAAAAGTTCTGAATGTCCACTTTTTGTTAAACAATTGCCCCCGAAAACAACAGCACGCGCTAACCCGGTCTGCAGCGTGCTCACACAGCGGCTGATGGGCAACAAAATGCTGCACAATTATGAGCCTTTTAAAACCAAGAAACACTGCAATTAACACGTTTAAGACTCCGGTCCCGTAAACACAGCGGTGGTGTGAACCCGGCCCGTTAATAACAACAGTAATAACAACAGTAATAATCATGTGTTTGGTACTAAACACACACGTTCAGTCGTTTGATATATTTTATAAATATAGTGAATTACTCATATTTATTTGAGCTACCGGGAATGAGTTGGAAACCAAACTAGTTTTCTCTGAACAACTGGTGCAAAAAGCAGAAAATGCAGCTTTTCCTCCTGCGTGCGAGGAGAAAAGTTCGGTTCACCGGTGTCACGGAACCTCTTTGAATCCAGAACAATGTTGAAACAATGTGGACTTGTTGTGCAAAGTGTTCGGGCCCGCTGTCACGTTCGCGCGCTCCCGCGTGGCCGTGCGTGTTTACCCACTGCGGACTGTTTGTTGTGTGCAGTACGAAGACTTGCCCCACTACGGGATGGACGGGGTGGGCATCCCGACCACCATGTACGGAGACCCGCACGGCGCCCGGTCCATGCAGGCGGTGCACCTCAACCACGGGCCCCAGCTGCACTCCCACCAGTACCCGCACACCGCGCACACCAACACCATGCCCCCCAGCATGGGCTCCTCCGTCAACGACGCCCTCAAGAGAGATAAAGACGCTATATACGGGTAGGTGCGAGGGAGGGAGCTGCGTGGCGGGCCCGCGTGCACCCAGGCCAGGGGAGGGGGGGGGGGCGAGGGGGTGCAAAGCCGTGGAGCTCGGGGGCGGGGAAGCTCGGGCTCGTTGCCCGGGACGGAGCCCGAACTGCTGCAGAGGAGACGGGCTGCTCCCTTTGGGTTTTGCACAGTTAAGAACTGTGTGTTTTTATTTTAAATGTCATTTAATTTGTGAAATTATATTATAAGTTAGTTTACTTGATCTCACTCACGAGCTGCTATTTAATTACCTGGGATGAATTATTTTGCTTTTATTATAAAATAGTATAATTATGCAATAAGGTCCACGTTAATTAGAACTTCTGATAATCGTTTTACAATTCTTAATTTATTTCTTAAAGTTGTATCATTAAGGAGCAAAACGACTCCCTTCTAACAAGTTGAATTAATTGTGTTTAATATGCCAGATAATTTTAAAATATATAATGTTTTAAAGAAATCCCACATGTGCCTGTCGTTTATTAATTTACAAGAGTTAATTAAAAGAAAAACATTTATAGGCACACAACACACACACACACACACACACACACACACTCCCCGTTACAGTTTTTGCTCGGACGAGTTAGACAATAAATAATCAACAAATGTCCTCCGAGGCTTTTAACCAACACACACACGCACGCGTGTTCGTGCACGCCCGCGTCCCAAAGGGAGACGGTTTGACTCTAAAGCTTTTATGCCCGGATCCAATCACCGGAGTCCGCAGCGTTGTGCGGGAGCGGCGTGCGGGGCTCCGCGAAGCCCGCAGCGGTCTCCACCCAACGCGCTGCTCTCTCTCTCTCTCTCTCTCTCTCTGCTGACATTTGCTATTGTGTGTGCGCGTGTGCGTGTGTTCACAGGCACCCGCTGTTCCCCCTGCTTGCACTGATTTTTGAGAAATGTGAATTAGCGACGTGCACCCCCAGAGAGCCCGGCGTGGCGGGAGGAGACGTCTGCTCATCGGAGTCCTTCAACGAGGACATCGCGGTGTTTGCGAAGCAGGTCAGCGGAACGTTACTGTGCGCGTGCTCGCGCTGGTCGAAGTGCGTATTCTGCGCGTCAAGTTTTAGAGAAAATAAAATGCCATTCACTAATAAAAAAAACATAAAACTAAAAGTTTGAATTGTATGTAGTGTCTTATCGGTTTTATTTATTTGTAAATCATTTTAAAACTAATTTGATATTATCTCAAAATGTGTGTTTATTTATTTTAGATTCGGGCAGAAAAACCTTTATTTTCATCGAATCCAGAATTGGATAATCTGGTAAGACACATTATTTATTTACACATTTATTTATGAATTTATATGACAGGGAACATCTCCCGTGAGTGTATTTGTCTGCATGTTTACGTGCATGTGTGTGTGTGTGTCAGAGGGCCACGTGGTGCTGGAGAGTCAGAGCAGGATTGGGGGGGGGGGGGGGTTGCGGCCCTCTGAACTCCAACAACTCCAACACTATACTGCTCCGCATGTCTGCGATGACGTCATAACGTGGTTTAATATCAGTCCCACGTCGAATCTGTTTGCATGAATATTCTTCTCTTGCACTGAGAACCACGTGGCCTGTTTAACATCAAAGGATTCAGCGGCTCTAATTATTTGTATCCTTATTTTTAATTTTTCAGATGATTCAAGCTATTCAGGTTTTACGGTTTCATCTCCTGGAGCTGGAGAAGGTAAATATTTGTCTTTTTCTCACCTGTTGGCTGTGTTTGCAAAAAAAGAAACAAAGCAGAGAGAAAGACGTATTTTGTGCTGGTCGGTTATAATTAGTGTCCGAATCCATCACGTGGTCGTTTCTCTCCCGCCTTTAATGTTTCAGCGGAAACCGTTCCGCCGCGCGCACTCCCCGCGTGCGTTAACGACGCCCAGGAAACCTACCGGAGAACTTTGGAGATGACGGTTGCTCACGGAGGGCTTCTGCAGGGAGGGGGGCGGGTGTGACGTTCTCATTGTCCGCGCGGCACATGGACTACGGGAGCCCGCTCGGTCCACTGTGGCCCCGCGGGGCCCCTTTTGTTCGGCTCCTCGATGCGCCACGCCGCCAGTGATAATGTAATAAGTGGACGGAATTAAACAGTTTACCTTAAATGTCAGTCAGGCGCGCCCCCCCCCCCCCGTAATGGCAGCAGAACCCGGGGCACCGATGATGAATTTTACACGGCGTAGAGCCCCCGAGCCCTCGTGTCAGTGTCAATTTCCAAAGATATCTCTATTTTGAGAAGAGAGAATATAAATAGTTAAATGAAAGCCCGGATGCGCGGTACCGGGACTCCCGGCTCGGTTTCCTCTTTACTGGGTTCTGCGGAGCCCCAACTTGCCCCCTTTCGATCTTTCGCATGTCAAAGGCTGTCATTTCTATGTGTGGTGGCACATGGCGTGTGATGATGATGATGATGATTATGTCCCCCCCCCCCCCCCCCTGAAGGTCCACGAGCTGTGTGATAATTTCTGTCACCGGTACATCAGCTGCTTGAAGGGGAAGATGCCCATCGACCTGGTCATCGACGACAGGGAGGGGGGCTCCAAGTCCGACAGCGAGGACATCACGAGATCATCTGTGGCCCTCGATCAGGTAAACCTCATCCTGCCTGTCTGTCACTGTGCACGCGTGTGTGTGTGTGCGCGCGTCCTCCCTGCTGGCTGTTCAGCTATTCTGGGTCACTCCTCTGCTATTTGCATATGATTAAGGCCGTTTTACATTCCATCCATCGGAATGGAAATTTCTCTCTGAATAATGTTGCTATTATTGGTCCATTAAATAACTGAACCCGGAACCGACCCGGGAGATTAGCTCGGTTATAAAAAAGAAAAAAGAAAAAGCAAAGCTATCGCCGCTAACTTGACCTGCTTCGTGTCCATTTTAATTTAGCGCCACTCTCCGTTCTCCCTCCCCGTCTTTTTGCCACTGAAAGCGGAGAGGAAAGAAAACGCCTCCGGTCCTCGGCTCCTCTGTGTTTGTCTGCAGAGAGGAGGAGGAGGTGGAGGTGGAGGTGGAGGAGGAGGGCGGGGCCGAGGTGCCGTCCTTCGGTTCCTCCACCGTGGAGCTCACGCTTCATTACGCGTCTGGTCGGTATTTCTCCTCAGACATGAGTGCACATTGCTTATCGAGGCCCCTCCGCTTCTCCCCTTCCTGTCCTCTCGCGCCCACGCGCGTCCACGTGCGCAGGGTTCCAGCAGCGGGCATTAAAGGTAGATTAGGGAGTGTTCGCCCCTTTCGTGCCGATATCCAGAGATAACCGCGGCCTTCATTACGCGCTCCACTGAGTGCCGGCGCTCCGGGGACGCGGCAGTGCGCGCGCACACCGTCAGGCCCTAATGGTCCGTGCACACCGCCGTTAAACAATGATAACAGCGGCCGATGATTAGAATTATGCAAATCTGCATGTATTCTTCCTTCCGGCCATTAATAGCGCGACTCGCTGGAGACGATGTGGAGTTAAACAGGACGTGTGAGCGCGCGCGAGGGAGCAGCTACGGATACCGACAGGAACCAAGTGGCCAAATTAAAGGGATTAGTTGGATGGTCCGACATAAAAAGTAATGAAGCCATTAGACTAAATAATTTAAATCCGCGGACCTCCATATGGTTGAGTGGCTGGTCTGAGGGAGAGAAGCAGCGCCCCCCCTCAACCCCCCCCCCCCTCACCGTCCTCCAGCCCTTATGTCTGATTATGGAAATGAGAAAGATCACCCGGAAGATTATACTTCATTTAATCCAGGAGCAGAATTAAATAACACAGACGCCACTTGTGCATTTAAGTGTCTCTTTGAGCGGCTCCTTGTATCCTCTCAGGGATTCTCTTGTCTTCCTTTCTTTATTGTGGAGAGGTCAGGACACGGAGAGGGTCTGCTTCCCCTCGGGTCTCCAGGTACCATATATATATCTATATCTATATAGATATATATATATCTATATATCTATATATAGATATAGATATAAAAAGCACATCTTTAATTGCCTGAGATGAAGCTGGGCGTCTCCTACATTCATCCAACGCTGAAACCACACAAGCTGTTTACGCTCATGACAGAATACTATAAATGACCTGAAGGCGTAGTTTTTATGGGGGGGGGGGTCGGACTTTTTGACAGATGTGTAAAGCGAGGGCCGGGCTGCTGTGGTGAGGTGATGCCGAGGCTGTGTGTAAATGGGCATATCCAAACATGCAGAGGGCGCATGCCTCTCACAGCTGAATGTATTAACGCCATGCTCCTCATAACTCGATATATATATTTATATTTATATATTTTCGGCTATTTTTGTACGACATCTTATCTGCAGTTGTTAGGCGGTGACATCCTTAACGAATTTGCGTTTGTGTGTCCATTATCTCTTTCCATATGTATTTTTAATATATGCCCTCAGGCATAAAGTTAAAGTGGACTGGAAAAAAAAAAGAATTTGCACAAAAGAACAATGTTAACAAGACGAAGAAAGCAGGCTCATTTATTCATAAACCAATTTATTCCAGTGAGGCGACTGTGGCGAAAAAAATACTTTGAATTTATTAAACTCAACAATCCAGCAGCGCGGACTCTTTGCTGCATTATGCACCCTTGCGTCACGTAACAGCCGGAATATTCTTTACATGTCTTCGCGTTTGCTTTGTTAGCCCGGTGGGTGTGGGGGGAGTGGGGAGTTGGCGAGCGCCCCCCCCCCCGCCCCCCCCCATCTGAAGAAAATCTCCGCATAGCTGAGAGGTGAAGAAGTCACTGAGGCTCTGCAGCGCCTGGTGAATGCAGCCCAGCCAGTTTCAGTGTGTGTGTGTGTGTGTGTGTGTGTGTTCAGACTGGCCTGATAAATGCAGTCCCCCCCCCCCCCCCCCCCTCAGGTGCTATGTGAGTGGAGTGACTGGTTACCAGTTGGACTTCCTTAACTCTTTCCCCGCCTGCTCTCCAGTTAGAGTTAAACTCACAGGAGGACAGAGGACATTCCACGGGTCCTGGTCCTGGTCCTGGGGAGGCATTTCCACACCCCCGTACGTCATTTCACACGGTTGCCTTTTTAATTGCACAGTGAGTGCGAGGAGGAGAATGGGTGGTGGTGGTGGTGGTGGGGGGGGGTTTACTAACGAAATGTGAGGGGCCCCCGGCTCTCTCGCTCCGCTTACGGTCCTGAGGACTCGCTTCGAGGCTCAGGAGCGGCTCCACTTGATTGAGCCGTCCCGGCTTTAGAGGGGGCTGGAAATAATGGTAATTTCCCCTTTAAATATGCCCCCCCCCCTGCCTGTGGATGTGAGGGACTCTCAGACCACGTTTTGTTTCACTGAAGCTGTGGAAAAGTAACTTCCATCAGCTGCTTTTGAAGCTTCTTCTCCCCACAACAAGGGCTGGTTTCCAGGTCAGCCGGGACCCAGCAGTGTTGGTTTAGGTAACTCTATGGCGGTCGAAGAGTGACCCCCCCCCCCCCCCCCCACTAGCCTCACCGTCGGGGTCAGCCACCGTTCCTCCAATCAGGGCTGATCTGCCTCATCACTCCTCATCATTCCCAACACAAACTCTGGGATCGTTGTGCCGACTGTCGGCAATAGCGGCTTTTGTGGTTGAATAGAGAGGTTTTGACCCCCCCCCCCCCCCCCTCTTTTTCTTCTTCTTTCCTCTGGCGGGTGAATGCAGGGCGGCTGTTCAGGATTCAACAAGTGATACAAAGAGGCAGCACCACGTGACTCGTGTGTTTCTTAGCCTCTTCATTATTGTGGTGGAATAGCAAGTAGGGGTGATTGTGATTAAGCAAACCGAGGCCCGGGGGGGGGGGGGGGGGCCTTCAAAGAGGCGCTTCCTCCAGCGCGCTCTGATACGTCCTCCGACGGGTTTCTTTGACGCACCACGTTGTTTCCGGATAATCTGCTGGAAAAGAAGCGATTCTCCCTCAAAACCTCCCGTGCAAACAAAGTTGTGGCGTCTCGTGTTGCGTCCCTGAGGCCTGCTGCGCTTTCTCTGCTAAGCAAACAATAACCGGGCTTAACACATGTGTACTTAGCTAATGGAAACCCCCCCCCCCCCTTTGACCCCCCCCGCCAGCCCATGACAATGGTCACCGTCCCAAACAGCCCGTCCCCAAGGCAGCCGCCGAGGACGTCCCAGCGCCGCGGCGCTAGGCTAGGCTAGGCTAGGCTAGGCTAACGCAGCAGAAACATGTCATCAGGGAATTAGAAGCCGCCCTCCTTTCAGTGTGAGAGCACTCCAGCTGATGTTTGTGTTTGGACCCGAGCTCTCGGAGGGAAAACAGCAGGCGAGAAGAAAGACTTTGTCAGTTGTTGAGTGTCGTCTAAACGCACGCTGAGAGCTCCGCTAATTACCTCCCAGGTTTAATTATGGTGTGAGGTTAACTCGCCACTTTAGACGAGTACCTGACGGCTATTCAACGTAGCACACTTAGCTCACTCCAGAGACTCAGCAATTAGAAGGTTATTTCTTCTCTCTTTGTCTGTTGCGGGGAGGAAGGGGAGTGCGGAACAGAATGGGAGGGAGGGAGGAGGTTCTTTTGCTCCCCCACCCTCTTTTTTTGCACCACGCATACCATTATCAGCCCCTCACTTCTGAGGCACAGATACAGAGGAGGAGGAGGAAGAGGAGGAGGAAGAAGAGGACCTAGTTGCCCGGCCGGTTATCAAAGAGGCAGATCCTGCTTTATCTCTCCACCGTGGAAAGCAAAGTAAACAAGAGGTTTTACAATAGCTGGCCTTTCAGCCCCCCCCCCCCCCCCGGCTGAGTGGGAGAATGTGTCCGATTGCAACACGCTGCATTCTCACGCATTTCCAACTTTGAGGAAGCTGCCGCTAAAGGTCAGAAACGCTGTTAAAGAAAAACAAGGGCCGGAGAACATTTGCACCAAAGCATTGTGGGGGATGGAGGAAGGACGTGTCATCTTTGATTCAGATGTACCGCCCCCCCCCCCCCCCCCCCACAGCCTGCGTGTGTGTGTGTGATATTTATGTCTGCTCCACTAAGTATGCACATACGATTATTCCTGGCATCGAGGGGGGAGTAAATATCCCTATCATCACAAAATATATTTCATAGTGGGGGGGTGGTGGGGGGGGGCAAAGCAAAGCAAAGGCACAACAACCTTAACCGTTGCAAATGAATTGGCAGGGCAACATTTCTTGCATGAGCGCTTGTAGGATGTGGGGGGGGCCTGGCACAGCGAGGAGAGGGAAGACCCCCCCCCCCCCCCCCTCCTCGAAGCTTGCTGCACAATGAGAATGCATCGGATTGGAATGCATCAGCGATCGTAGCGGAATCAGAATTTACACCAAGGAAAATCTTTTCACGGCGAATTATGACGATGGAAGGAAGAAAAAAAGGTTTTTACGGATTCGTGCTGCGATTTAAGAACTTTAGTTTAAAGCTGAGAGCGAAAAGGACGTGAAAATTAAATCTAGCAAACAATTAGACCCCGAACTCCATGCTGCACGAGAGAGAGCTGTGTGTGTGTGTGTGTGTGTGATCTCAGCCGTGTGTGTATTAATTGAGTGTTGGATCAGAGCGGGGTGGGGGGGGGGGGGGGCGTGGGGGGGGGGCCCGTTCGGTCTGAGAGAGGCGGCCTGTGATTATAAATAAACTCCACGGTCCCCGCGGAGATGCCACCAGGCCTCGGCCCTGGCCCCGCCCCCTTTCCCAGGGGGCCGCGGCCTCCTCCCAGCAGGCAAAGCGCTCTTTTGTTCAATTACAGCTAATGCAGCAGTTTGCCGTCTCCGCTGCACCTTCTAATTATATTTTCAAGTGGAATTTGTTACAGAATTAAACACGAAGAGAAAAAGAGGAGAGATATTCTTTTTTTTCTTTTTTCGGAGCCGAGGCTCTCGGCCTTTTGAGTTCTCGCCGTCCGACCCCCCCGGGGGCTCTGGGCCATTCTTTTTTTTTTTCTCTCCTCACAGAGCTCTGAATAAACAAGTCGGCCTGACTTTTTGAAAGCTGCACTTGGAGGAGTTAACCGTTAGCGTGCCGTGCATGTGTTCTGGATTACCCCCCCCCCTCCCTGCCCCCCCCTCCCATGTTCATTTCTCAGCTCGCCAGTAAAGAACACGGCAAAAAAGTAAAAAGCTGCTTTCTCTTTCTCTAAAATGCAGCTTTATCTCGGCCGTTAGTGAAAAGCCTCGAGCCTCATTTGGAGAAGCGCTCACGTTGCCGTGGAAACGGGCCCTAATTCCACCGGCCGGGACCTTCAGACGCTTCCAGCGAAGCCCCCGCTTTACTCCTTCCATCCTCCTCTCGGGGCCATTTGCTCTCATAAAGATGACACTCATGTGGCCCTACACGTGTCCTTCACACACACACACACACACACACACACACACACACACACACACACACACACACACCTCGTGCTATATATGTCCCCAGGTCCCCCGAGTGTCCTTTGTCTAGTCAGCTGCTGGTGTTCATCTGCCATTCTTCTTGAAGTGAGGGGTTTTCCTCCATATTCTTCCAAGTCTTCAGTTCGTTCGGTCATGTGTTGCTGGGGCGGGGGGGGGGTGCAGACTTATTTGGTCTCGGTCTTGGTTCTGCTGGATTGGTCATCCACTTTTTGTTTAATTTCTAGGCTTATATTTACGTAGCATGATTTGAGTTATTCCCCCCCCCCCGGCCCTCCCCTCTGGGGTGATGACATCACTCCTGGCGCTCGCCTCCTTTCTGGAGTTGTAGCTGTTTTGTATTTTCATCTCGTGGTTTGAGCCAAATGGGCTCAGTGCCTCACGAAGGAACCAATGCAGCATGTTTCACTATTCTGTGTGTGTGAGCCGCCATGATGCACACACACACACACACACACAGACACACACACACACACACACACACAGACACGCACACACACACACACACAATGTGCTCCACATACGTTTACATATCTGTTCAAGTGAAGACGATTCAACTTTCAATCAGCAAACGATGGAAGAAAAACACAAACTGACCCCAAAATTAACAGACCCCCCCCTCTCTCCCCCCCCCCCCCTCTCTCCCGTCCTCCCCCCCTCTCAGACGTCCTGGAACAGAGACCACGATGACACGGCGTCCACGCGCTCCGGAGGAACGCCGGGCCCGTCCAGCGGAGGACACACGTCTCACAGCGGAGACAACAGCAGCGAGCAGGGTGAGCGACCCCCCCCCTCTCTCTCCCCCCCCACACAGTGACCTTCATGCTTCACGTGTGTGTTCATATGTCGGGGCGCCAGTTCAGGGGAGGTGCGTTTGACCGACTTATTCGGGATGCGTCACTAATCCACAGCCAGAGGTCAGGGGTCACGGTCAGACCTGGCAGGCTGTGGTGGATTAGCAGGAGTTCGGGGGGGGGGGTTCGGAGCAAGTGTCTGGTCATGTGATCACATTTAAGGTGAAGAGTGTGAAAAATACAGAGAAGAGGCTGAGTGGAGGAGGGCCGAGAAGTGTGTGTGTGTGTGTGTGTGTGTGTGTGTGTGTGGGGGGGGGGGGGGGGTCGTTGCAAACAAACTGTACGCAAAGAAGCCACTTCATATATTATTAAAGCGATGTCGAGGCGAGCAGTTTGCAGGGTTTGCAGAGCCAGGAGGCAGAGGCAGGGGGGGGGGGGCAGAGAGCGCCGCCATGGCTTCCACTCTGATGAGCAGCCATTTACACACACACACACACACACACACACACACACGCACACACACACAGACACACACACACACACACACACACCGAGCGACTCAGAGGTGAGACAGAAATATAAAGGTGGACGGAAGATGAAGAGGAGAAACTGATGAGGAAGAGTGGGAAGACAAAGCAGTGTGTGTGTGTGTGTGCGCGTGCGTGTGTGCGTGTGTGTGTGTGTGTGCGCGCGCGTGCGTGCGTGCGTGCGCGTGTGTGTGTGTGTGTGTGTGTGTGTGTGTGTGTGCGCGTGTGTGTGTGTGTGCGTGTGCGTGCGTGTGCGTGTGTGTGCGTGTGTGTGCGTGTGTGTGTGTGTGTGTGTGTGTGCGTGCCTCTACCAGACTAATGGTCTGGGGCGGCCAGGCGCGATCTGATTGGTCGCTCTAATGAGCTCTCTGTCCCGAGTTCGGGCTCCTGCTCCTGTGACCTTTGCCCTCTATTGACCAAACTGACACTTCATTTTTCACATCTTTCCAATTGTAGACCCACTTCTTACATTGCCCCCCCCCCCGCCCCCCCCCCTTGTGGGCTGTGTTTGTAGAGGATAAAATGTGTGCGTCGCTGAGATGAAAGAAGCGCTTTGATTTGTCAAAGTGTGCGTTCATCGTCGGGGGCAAAGCACCAATACAGATGATTATGGTGACTTCTCTTAAAGTAAAACATGAATGAGGGGGCCATGGTGAGGGGGGGACAGGGGGGGGGGTGGGGGGGGCAGGGGGCAGCAGTACGTCCCGGAGGACATGTTGGACCGGGTTCAGCTCTGTGGTTATGAGCTGCTGCGTCACATCGGATCCACACGGAGTGTCACATGGTAATCCCAGTAAGACGCTATTTACCTGTTAGCCTCTCTCTCTCTCACCCCCCCCCCTCTCTCTCCCCCCTCTTTCTCTCTCCCCCCCCTCTCCCCCCCCTTCTTTCTCTCTCCTCCTCC
>NW_026909870.1:0-31097 GCF_949316345.1 Pungitius pungitius | reverse complement strand
TTTCTGCATAACCGGCCTTGTATGTTTTTTTTTTTTCTCCTTCCCTCCCTCAGTCTGCTCGGCCCTCCTCTCTCTCTCTCTTTCTCTCTCTCTCTCTCTCTCTCTCTCTCTCCTTCTCTTTCTCTTGCAGCTGAAGCGTCGCCTCCCGGTGCCTCGCTGCTATCAGCAGCTTTCTGCACAACCTGAATTCTTCCAACACAACAGCAAATAAACAGTGTTGCAAAGAGGGAAAGGGAAGGTGGGGGAAGGGGGGGGGGGGGGAGAGGGGGCGCGCCGTGTGCAGTGCCATTTAAAGCTGTGGCTATGGAAACCCCTTCTGTCTCTCCCCCCCCCCCTTTAATATGTGTTTACGTTGCCGGGTTTGACCGACAGATAAAGGCACACTGGGGGAAAGAGCCTCTTTTAAAATGCATTGTTTTCAGCAACTCCTCCCCCCCCCCCCCCCCACCCTCCCGCCCTTTTTTATATTCTCTTAAAATAGGCTCTCTGACAGGTTAAAATGAGGCAGAATAAATTATATTCCTCAGTAAATGCCTATCGCTGTGTTCCTAGAGCCCTTTTCCATCTGAACAACCTGCGTATGTGGCGCCTGCTGCTGTCCATCGAGGGACGTCAAAACCTCTTGGAAAAAGGCATTCTGGGAAATATTTTGGCGAGAAGGTGTCATACCTGAGACGCAACTGAGCAGATACTGTGTATTTAATTGACTTTTCCTCCGAGGAACGCTCATTTATTCATTTTGAATCCACATTTTAAAGCTTGACAGGTCATCGGTTTTCCTCCTATAGTCCGAGCGGACAATCGGAGACACGTGGAATTCGTCCGGGGGTGATTCACCTTTTCTGTACGTTTTTTTCGAGGGAATTTTTTCCTCCTCTCCTTTCTTCTGCGTCCTGTCTCACGCCCGCGACTGGAAGCCTCTTAATGAATCACTTTTCGGTTGGTAATGCTTCTGTAGCCTAATGCTTAAAGTTGTGTTTGGGCCAGTTGTCTGGAGGAGACGAGCCATACTACAGAGACACATGCCAAACAAAACCCTTGGTTGGCACTATGATGTGGGCATTATGCCTTTGCCAGCCTTCACTCCGTAGGGCCCGTGCCAACCTTTTATAAATGCCCTATTTGGCAAGAGCCGTGCCCAGCAGTGTCTCTTAAAGGTTCTGGTTCAAATACCCTCTTCAAATGTGAACCTGATCCAAATCCTAAATGATCCAAATGATGCGTTCCAAATTGTAAGCCCTCACATCACATTCAGAGAAAAAAAAAACCCCGTGGATTATGTTTTATCAACTCGACTGGCAACAGATGGAGAAAAAGCTGGAAAGTCGCGTGCGTCGGGCCTCGCTTTACTTTATTGTCGCACATCATAGTCGATTTTGTTCCCTTAATCTCAGCATCCTACTGCCTCTTCACGCGTGGAGGGGGGGGAAAAAAAAAAAAAAGAAAGAAAGGTGGCAGCTGCAGAACATCAGCGTTTCGCGGTTTGTTTTTCCTTGGTTCTTGGGCTCGGAGGTGTGTCACCAAGAAAAGAGCAATTACGGCTCAATGTCCTCTCTTTCATCAGCATTTCAATGCAAGGATTTCAGATCCGACCCCCCCAGCCGGAACCACCCCTATCTTCAACCTCGCCCCGGAGCCAATTATCAGCAGCCTTGTAGTCCTCTATCTTACAGCTTCCCCGCAGAGCAAAGATAGAGTTTTGTTTTTTCGCAGTTGACTTGTGGGTGGTGCTGGACCCCCCCCCCCCCCCCCCCCCCCCTCCCACCCACTCCAACCAACTGTCCCAGCATAAAGGCAAAAGGTCATTCCTGAAGTGTGCCGCCCCACGTGGGGACAATCCCAATCCCAAACGGAGAGAGGGGCCCCTGAGCCGTGTAGGTGGCTTCGACCCCCCCCCCTGTTCCCGGGCCCCGTGAAGCCCAATCTCCCCCCCCCCCCCCCCTCCCCGTTTGACACAGGGCCGAGAGGACGCTTGATATGCTCAAGTATTGATGTATTGAGTGCTGATGGGTAGTGATGTCGCAGCCCGGGCTGCGCGTTGAGGCGCAAACATCCCGCCTCCTGATGGGCGGGAAGAGTTCGGGGGGGGTGGGAGGGGGGTGGGGGGGCCACAACAAGAGCTGCATCTGTAAACAATGGTCTCAAAGAGAGTGGGACCAAGAAAATGCATCCAATCTCAATACATGAGAAGATTGGTCCCTTGAGCACCCTAGGGGGGTGAGGGGGGGGGGGTGTCCAGGGAGTGAGTTACAGCAGCCGTTTTTCAATGTAATGCTTCTCGCATCAACACACAGAAAAATGCTTCTGCCATAAAATGCTCCTTTGGTTCCTCACATAGAGACCCTTACTTTCCCTGCTTGCTGTTCTCCTTCGTGTCCATTCGTTCATTTCGTCCATCTCTGGTGTTCATCGTGTCCGCTGTTTCACCCCAAAACACACAAAAAAAAACCTGTGGCTTCTGAATCGCTGATTCAAAGGTGCATATTTTGGTTCAATTACAGTTTTAAATATTCATAGCCTGCTCCATCGCTCCGTCTTGAACGTGCTGCATGAGCGGAATCTCAAGGGCCAATCTATCAACCTCTCTCGCGCACAATTGTCTTTTGTCACCTTATCATTGTGGAAAGATATGAATGTATTGTCTAATGACTGGTGATGCGTGGCCAAAAAAAAAAACTAAGTTGTAGTTGAAAGCCTTTTTGAAAGCAGCGGCTCAGGGGGAAGAGAGGCCCCGTTTTTTTTTTTGTTTTTTTTTTGTTTCTCATCATTTCCTACAGAAGTATTGGTCAAAGGTCACGTGTATATTAGCCTACAGAAAGGCTTTGTCAATGAGAGCAAAAACAACGGGGCGTGTGACAACTGCCGGGAACTTTTTTTTTTATATTACAGCCGGCCCAAAATATTTTAGATACAAGACCTGTTTCAATAAAATCAAAGTGAGTTGGGAGAATACATCAAGAGGAGCCGACCCCCTTTTTTTCCCTCGCCTCTTTATTTTGGCCCCTGCGCCTCGCAGCGGATGAGACGCTCCGTGTGATCTTGCAGGGTCGGGACCGGTTTGCCGGGTCGAAGAGGAGCTCGCATACTGGGCTCCGTGACCCGCAACGGAGCGGTTCCCAGTAGGCCCGCGGTGCTGAGTTCAGCCACTACAACAACACTTGCAGGGTTGCACACCAGAATTTTTTTTTCTTGCCTGGCTCCATTATTATTATTATCATTATTATTATTATGATCGGGGCCCTTCCTCCGCTTCACTTGAATAACGGCTGCGAGAAAACATGAGATTTCGGATTTCGGCGCCCGTGCGGCTGTGTTGACTTCGCGAATCCAGACACTTCCACTCGACAAAATACGATCGGGCCTTTGCTTTGTCGTCGCCACACGCGGGCAAATAACAACAAAAAAGGTATGCTGTGTTCCAGCCTTCGCCAGAAGAGCAGAGAGGAGGTTTTTCTCCAGTGAGCCGCGTGTAGGCCCTTGAAAAGTTTATGATCCCGTTTGATCAGGTGAGAACAACGGCTGAAAGATTAATCTGGAATGTGACCTTATAAGGCAGCGAAAGTAATTCCACAAGTGCTTTTTAATATCCTTTCGTCTATCCAAGCTGTATGTTGGGATTACGTGATTGTGACGAGAAACTGCGGGTTTTGGATTTTAGGGGCCAATGTGGAACCGACTGTTCGCGTTCATTCAGGAACCCGAGAGAGGGAACCACGCGCTGCTTCTTTTATTCATTTCAATTTGTATTGCACATTCCTTATTCCTGTAATGTTTACAAAGAAGAGGGGAGGGGGGGAGGGGGGGGCTTTGTCAGGTGTAAGTTTAAACGACATGTTCCACACACACACACACACACACACACACACACACACACAGCATCTGAGAGCGAGCCGGATGCCCAGTGCACTTCGCAAAGTGGCACTTCCTTCCTCTACACACTCCAGACTATGCGTTAAACTGCTGCCTGGCAACCATCTGGACAGGACCCAACGGTGGTGTGTGTGTGCGTGTGTGTGTGTGTGTGTGTGTGTGCGTGCACCGGGACAACGTCACTGTGGGATTGCCACTGATCTTCAGCCCAAGTATGCGGTAACGACGGCCATAAATTTCCAGTGTGTGCGTTATTGCGTCAGGTATGAACCGTGTTTGGCTGTTGCGCATGTGGGTGTGCGACCACGTGCACACGTGTGTGTGTGTGTGTGTGTGTGTGTGTGTGTCTGAAATCCAACTCCACTCTTGTTAGAAAATTCCACGCCACATTATTGGGTTGTCTTGGTGATTGCATGGCTGCTTTCCCAGACTGGATCCCAAGGGATTCAAATAAAAGAAGAAGAAGAAGAAAAAAAAACCCTCCTGAATGATCAGTCATCAGTTAACGTGCTCAACCAGAGTGACGCGTTTACTGCTCAAAGCTGAGATTAATTAAAGAAAGTTGCCGCATTAAAAATGCATTTTTAAGAATATCAAAGGCTCACATAAATTAACAGAGATGGAATATTTTGACTTAGTTAAGAAAGTGAAATATTTATGGCCCTAGCCTGTCCACTGGAGTTTGTGTTTTTTTTTATTTTTATAACTCTGTGACGTGAATAATTAACCCTTTGCACTTTTACTTGCAGTTTTTCACCACAGATCTCGTTGTTACCTGTTTTTTTTGCTTCTCTCAAATATCAATTTAATTACCATTACCAGCAAAAAAAAAGGGTCAAGCGGACAAAGTTCAAGCGGCTCCCGTGGTGACGGAGGAGGGGGGCGGGGGGGGCGAAAGTGATGCATCATGGTCATCCTCGCAGGGAGTGGGACACAAGTAAACACTCTTAAATCATCATCCTGGGACAGATTGGGGGGCGGGGGGGGTGTCACATGAACTCTCCCTCGTTTTCTCTCTCTTTCTCTCTCTCTCTCTCTCTCTCTCTCTCTCACTCTAAAGCCACACTAACAACTGTCAGAACAAAAAAGCCAAAATGTGACAAGAGTCCAGGGAGATTTTGTGCAACAATCTGGACATGAATTCAGATTTTCTTCTTAGCCTGAATGATTCCCAATAAGACAAAAGACAGACTTTTTTTTAATCAAGTCAATGGGTGACTGGTGGATGGTAACAGTTTTAGTACAATGACGACACTTAAAAAACAATTATGATATTATGATACCTTTTTTTTTCCAATTCATCGGCAGTATTATAGATTAAAGAGACTCATATCAATATGTATCAATATCGTCTGGACATGCAGGATCACATTTTAGAGCACGTCATATCCTTGTAAAACAAGAATCGCATAAATAAATGCATGAAAACTCTTCGCTGCGTGGGAGGTCTTTAGCATCACGTTGCTGCTCTCCCACAGAGTGGTAGCATATGATTTTAGTGCTTTTAAGTCACTTCACAGCCGCACGGAGCCCTCGAAGACAGCTGATCAATCTTTTTCTGAAAATACATCACATTTTTAAGCCATGGATTTTTTTTTAAAAAAGACCCAGAAAAATTGAGTGTAGAAAGCAGACTGTAGGGCCACGTTTAGAAAATATAGGAGAGAAGGAGGAAGAGAGACTGCACCCCCTTGATAATAAACAGCAAGTTTATGCTAAAAAAGAAGGAAGAAAAAAAAGCTCCCTACCCCCTCCTCCCTCACAGCCTCTGCGCTTTCTGCTACACACACACACACACACACACACACACACGGACACACACACACCCCTCCCATTTAGCCTATATAAGCAGACAGCAGCTGAGCTGACCCCCTCCACCCTGCACACTCTCCCTTATTAAACATGCAGAATCTTTAAAATACATGTGGGTATTTTCGTTGGTTTCTAAGTTAAACTTAAAGTAAAACAAGATCTCTCTTTTTTTTCCCCGACAGACAGAGTGAGCAGTGTGAGAAAGAAGAAGAAAAAAAAGCCCCGCATTATAGAGAGAAAGGGCTGTGCAGAGCAGAGAGCTGCTGCTTCCCATCCCCCACATTCACATAGCAAAGTTCTGCTGCTTTAGCAAGCGGCGATGCTGCCTTCACGTGCTCCACCCGAGGCTCGTAAACGCACCATGTCGCAGCGCTCCAGTGCTGAGATACAGTCCACGCTGAAATAGCTGAAATGTTTTTTTTTTAGGTTTTCTCAGCTTGTTTTCCTAATTTTTTTTTGTCCGTCTTGCAGGTATTTGGTTAAATTCAAAGCAGGAAATAGCACAAGTCGGATGTGTTTCCTAAAAAAGAAACAAATATAAAATGATAATTAAATCCCTATCATTTTAAGAGTTGGGTGCTTATGATGACGATGTATTACCACACAGTGGCCCTTTGAATATTTTCATTGGAATATATATTAACATGATTTCCTGTTAATACATATAGTCACGGTGGAACTGTCTAACTGAATTTGGCAATACTCTTTAGATGTTCATGCGGTAATTATTACATTATGGTTTAATGCGGAATTGGAATACTTCCTTTGTGGTTATTCTTTTTTCCGCCCCATCACTGTACCTAATGCCAAATATGCAATATAATTCTGACGTATGTAGCACCGAGCCTTCACACACACACACACACACACACACACACATACACACACACTGCAACCCACTTCATAATACCTCACCGGCACCCAAGGAGGGCCCTGACTGTCACAAAGTCAACCTTTTCTTTGCACTGTTTCTACTGTGATCGTGTGTGAGTCTCTGACTCAGGGCGTGATTCCAAAAGTTCCGACAGCGCTCGAACGCAGCACGAAGGCTGCTGCCTCTGCTGCTAGGAGAGAGCGAAGCGGGCAGAGAGCACGAAGAAAGAGGGGAGGTGTGTGTGTGGGGGGGGGGACGTTTCTATAAACTGTGCAGCGACTTGTATGCTTTCTCCAAATTTGCTCTCGTGCGTTTGCGTGATATTTCGCTGCCAGCAGACGACGCGGGGCGTGCGTTTCGGTGGCCTGTGCACGCTGTCACTTTTCCACCACCACTACTGTTGTCTCTTTTTGTATCTCTCCACTTCCTGCTCTGTGACTGGCCCCGTCCATCCCCCATCCTTCTTCCCTCTCTACCCCCCCCCCCCCCCACCCCCTCTCTCCCACCCTCACACACACACACACACACACACACGTACACACACTGCACGGACTTGCACAGGTTGTGATTTCATGCTCTCCTCTACTTTTCTCCGCTGTGCCGACTCCTCTCATCTGCTGTTACCCCGACACATGGCAGCAGTACAGAAGCAGTCACTTTCCACCCATTAGCCCTCTCCAACAGAAGATGACATTGTAGCCTATTTTCCTCCCCTCGTTTTACGGGCTAATCAGATAAAAGTGCACAAATGAATGTAACACAGAGGAACGCACAGCCCGTGCATTAAGCATGGCCGTTTAATCAGCAGCAGTCGTGGCATACTTTAATGCAAGATAGTACGATAAAGGAAGGTACATTTTGTTGTATTGTTTTAGTGCTATAAAACCGTAGACACAAAGTCTGTGACATTTAGCAATGTAGCAGCCTTGTGGCTATTTATATGTGCACCATAGCAAATGGCATCAATAAGATGTAAATTATAGACACCATGGCGTTTTAAACTATCTATTTGGAGAGGGGGAAAAAAAACTCCCCTATATGCCACGCTGAATTATTCTCAGAATGACTAGAAATGTATATGGACAACAAGGCTTTTGTATCACGTCGATGTGGCTCGGTTTTAAAGCGCATTAAACCTACAATAACGGCTCTTCTTGGGGTATAAACAATGTTGTTATTGGACGTGGACGTGGGGGGCGCGCGCGCGCGCGCACAGTCCGGGTCCAGTTTTTTTTCACCGCTCACTCCGCTCCGGGTTTTGGTTTTCTCCCGACAGGTCGGTAAGATGGCTGTGTCTCGCGGAGCCTCGTGCTGGTTTGGTTGATTTCTCGCTGGCGCTCTCGTTCTGTAACAGAAGCCCCCCCCCCTCTCCAACACGCACACATACACACACACACATGCACACACAGAAACACGCACACACTTGTGTCGGCGAAATTCATTTCCCCGGCGCTGTATTTATATATTTTTTCTTTCGCAAACTTTCCCCTCTCTGTTTTGAGTTTAAACGGAGTCGCGGTGGATTACCGGATACCGGTCCGGGCGGAGGGCAAAGGGGGGAATGAACCGGGACAGCGGGTACGTTGTTACAAGTATAATTGTATTTATATTCAATGGTTTTTCGGAGTTTGATTGTGAGTGAGTCGCCGTGCTGAGAGCGAGGTAGAGAGAAGAGTGGGGGGAGAGAGAGGGAGCGATATCATGGCCGCTCAGGTCGCTAGCGTCGCCACTCTCAACACTAGCCCGCCATCCGAACTCAAAAAGCCGGATCGGGACCCACAGGAGGAGTCGGTACCGGGAGAGAAACAGCATGAAAATAAGGAACCGGGACCTGACGGCGGATCTCCCGGCCAGAAGGAGCTGCAGGACGGGGCCGATGCTGGAAATGCTGGGGGAGGAGGGGATCCTGACATGAAGAACGGCAACGGGAATTTGCCTAGGGTAAATAATAATAGCAGCAACCAGAATGATTCGGGCGGTCCCGAGGGGAATAACCATCCCGGAATGGGACACCACCACCCGGGCCCCTTTCCTCCACCTCCTTACGGTTACAACCAGCACTACAGCCGGGCCCCTTTTCATCAACATGGCGGACAACAAAGCCCTGGCATGGCAGCTGCGTCGGGGCCGGGCATGATGGACCCTTATCCCCCCAATTCACACGAACACGGCTACCCCAACCACTATAACAACTACAGCCCGTTCCAGAACAGGACTTCTTATCAGGGCCAAGGATACGGGGCCATGAATTCCCCGCGAAACAACCAGCCCCCGGCGGCTGGGGGGCAGCCAGGCAAGCAACAGCCAGCAGGAGGAACCGCCGCTATGGCTGCCTCCTACAATAATCAGAGGTATAACATGGGAAACCAACAACCTACGTCCACGCCAACTTTAAATCAGCTTTTGACATCCCCTAGCTCGGCTAGGAGCTACCCGAATTACCCGCAAGGAGACTATAACAATCAGGAAGGGGCCAGCAAGGGGCCAGGAGATGTGGGCAGCAGTCAGTATGGTGGGGTCCATCCGGGTTGGCCACAAAGGACCCTCCATCAGCCACCCATGAGCCCGGGAAACACTGGACAACCTCCCAACAGAAATCAGGTAAACGCCACTTCCCGCACTGTCACAGTTTGACTCGGTTAAAGTCGCCAAGTAGCTCAGAGAAAGCACAGCAGAGTTGCACATTGCATTGGACCAGCCATTGTCTATGTAGCAAGAGCTCTAAAATGGCTGCCTCTCTCTTTTCTCCCAATACCACCCGCCTGCAACAGTGTTTTAGAGCGACAAAGAAGCCACATATTCCGCGAGAAGCAACTTTGACGAGTTGTCCGTGTCGGTGTGCGTGTGTCCGCTGGGTACGGGGGCGGGTGGGGGGGGGCAAGAGTTTGACTTAAGTAAAGCAGGGGTTTGTGAGGAGAAAGTGTGTCTGTGTGTGTGTGTGTGTGCGCAGAGGGAGATAAGGCGATGTATCTTCGCGCTGCTTCTTCACCCTCGTTTTTGAGATTTGAGTCGCGTGTAACCACCGTTATTTCCGCGTGAGCCCGCGGGGAAATAGCCTCCCCCCCACCTGAGTGGTGGTGGTGGTGTTGTTGTTGTGGTGATGTTGTTGTTTTTGCCCCCCCTCCCTCCCTGCTCTCGTCTCCCTTCGCTCGCTATCAAAGTTGTGTCAACGGCTGTCAGAGCAGTAAACAAGATGCGAATGACCGCGATAGCCGTTAAATAGCATTAGCATAATCATTGAGAAAAAGAAGACCCCCCCCCTTCTTTGTCGGTTGAAAAAAAAAAAAAAGTGGAGACCGGGTCTTTGGGTCGAGTGAATGGCAACTATTGCACCCCCGCTGTAAGTGTGTTTACTCGGATCAAAGTGTGATTGGGACCTCGATTGATTCATCCTAAACGGAGGGTTTTTTTTCTTCTTCATTCATTGTGGTTCGGTTCGACTCCGTTCTGCCCTTTTTTTCTTCTTCTTTCGTCTCCCTCCGCGGCTGTGCTCCATGTGCCGGCTTGTAAACACGGCCCCGCTTGGTTTAGAGTTGGCAAAGTGCAGATTGCCTTTTGCTTTGGGATTTGAATTATGGAGGTAAAAATCCTGCTGTCAGAGCCAGGAGACAGTTGGTCTTGGGTTGACATGCGAGCCGAGATCTGATTGGCTCCCCGTTCCTCCGCTCTCGGCCATTTATAATTGCATCTAATGGAAGGCTGCAGAAAAACAGCCCCCCCCACTCCCTCCTTCCCAGTTATGTGTTCCTCCACCGTGTCGAGGCAACATAGTCCCGTGTATTTTCTTCGTTTTTCCTTCTTTTTAAAAAAAAAAGATCTATTGTATTCATTTAATAACACCATCATATTTTTCTCTCTCTACATGAATGCTTCTGGATGATCTCTCATATCAACAGAAATAAACACCAGTAACCACAGTCATTATTTCAGAATATAAACTCCCTGTTTATTCTATTTAAAGCATTTTGAGAACACATTTTGTTCAGTTCCACCCACTGCAGTAATTTGCATGAAGGCTGTACTCCTGAAGCTCCACCATTGTTTTTTTTGTATGTTTATTTCAGTAAACCGTGAGCTCGCACACACTGAATGACATCTTTACTGTCATTTTTTAAGCTGTTGACCCCAGACATGCTCTCCCAAGTTTTTTCTTCTTTTTTTTTTTTTTTTTGCTGTTTGGTACACTGTGTGCACTGCTCGTTCAAGTTGGCTGACTCTGGTACAGCAGAGTAGGTGTGGCCATGGAGCCTCGTTGTACAACCGCGTTCTCCACTGTTTCCAGATCAGGAGTTGAGGAGACTTGTGTCTCGTGGCCATGTGCGAGGGTTGGACCTGCTGCAGTTGTGTTTACAAGCAAGCCAGGTGTCAGCAGGATGTCACAAGCGTTCTTTTTTTTCCTTCCGTCAGGTTACAGTGGCTTCATTTGCTTCCACATGCTGAGCGTGTTACCATGTCAACAGTGCACACAGACATCTTTCTCTCCGGTGATTACAGCCACATGAGTGGGGTTTCCACTGTAATAAAGTCATTAGCCACGTCATATGTGTTGAGGGCAACATATGTTTGGTATGTTGTGCATTCAGACAGCTAAAAGTCAACATTGTCCCAAATTGGCTATGTGGTTTCTTAATGACCGTTTGAATACATTCCCTCTAAATATGCAAATCATTTGAACTGCATGTTCCCGGCAATTTTTGCAAATGTTGCTCGAGACATCTACAAAGACGATCAAACCGGCACAACAAAGGTTATGCCGAGGCACGGGCCGATACAAAAACTTTTATTTCAGATTTATGTCCCCACGACCTACTAACGTAACCTTGCTTTTCAAGAAATTCGTACTTTAGTCCATAAGTGATTATATCCCTGTGCATAAATATAGAATAAATTCATCTAAAAATGATCACATTGTGATGGGCTGTTGTATATTTTTCATTTCTTTACCGTGTTAGTAAGCTACACATGTGCGTTCATGTGGTTTTGGTCCGGCATTAGGGCAGAGAGAGTCAATCGAGGACGGGCTGTTTATCTGGAGAGGTGACATCGCCGCGTGTCGCTCTAAACTTGCTACGGTGCAGGCTGTTCACACGTGACGATTTGCCGCGTCACCACAAAGTAAACTGTGGACACTTCGAGCTGCAGAGAGCATTCACAATGCTCTCCAAATGTCAGCTGCAGGATCCGGTCCGACATGTTCTCAGAGTGTAGACACTATGACCATATTCATCGTACAGCATGATGACTGATTATTTTTTTTTTTTTAAATAACAATTAAGCAAAAGCAATGAGAAATGTTGTTGTGTAGTGCTGCTCACAGTTTGAGGAACATTAGGTTTCCCTTTTTTTTTTCTTCATTTAGTCACTTCCTGTCTGCAGAGAAGGGTCCTCACTCTGCTTTATTTTAGGTAAACTGCATAAAGTGACAGCATGCCTGTTGGCGCAGACGAAGCCCTCCGCTCAGGTGAAGCTCCCCTTTGGCCGTCACTGCAGTGACATACTTTGTTACGGTTGAGTGTTAAATGTATTTTCAGGCTTTGCAAGGGGTTCACTTACTCAAAGTGATCGGTAACTCACTTCTTTGTTGTTCGGCACCACTGAGAGGACCTGCTCTATATTAGTATTGGGATACGTAACTAGATGATACTCCTTTTGACTATGGATTTTATTGTGATATGATATGTATGCTACCATTACTGATTTTAAAGGCTTCATTACAGTGACATGATGTAACTTTCTAATGGAATTATTGTTGCTTGCTTGTTAGTCAGTGGTAGTAAGTTGCACATATAATAAAGTTAAAGTTTGTCCCCTCGTGATGTGGCCTGACGGTCATGCTTTTGAGAAAGTGCATAATCACTTTAGCACTTTTTTAATTATTTGTGGACTTCAGGTCTGAATGTTGTACAGTGACGTGTAAATAACTGGTGTCCTGACGTTATGTTAATGACGATTGCTCAGATTGCTTAAGTGACCGCCCGATGCTCTCATTCATTCCCCCAAAAAAACACGTTTAAGTGTTAAAGTAGTTTTTGGTAGGCTTGTTTCTTTATTGACTCAATTTCTTTACCAACCCCCCCCCCCCCCCCCCCCCCCACCCACCCCATACTATTTTTCACGTGTGCTGGTTTGCTGAGTTGAGATTTGTCGAAGAAGTGCGGTCTCCTTATTGTGCGAATAGAAGAAGGGCGTCTGGGAAGGTAATAAAAGCATCTCGGTTGTTAAGCACACTTTAAAGCTGCGACGCACAATATTTTTTGCAGAAGGCCAAAGGGCAGTGTCAAAATCTCATTAGTGTCCCCGGGTCAGGATCCCTCCTGACCCGGGGGGGTGGGGTAAGGGGGGGAGGGGGATTTGCTTGAGTTCTGTCGCGTGCCGGTCCGGAGAACAGGTTAATTTAATTGGATGTAATCCCGGGGCAGAGCACCTGGGGGGACGGGGCCGCTCGCGCGTGGACGGAAACAGGAAGTGAAATGTATGATGTGTTTGAGGTTTTTTTTTTTTTTGGAGGTTTTATTTAATCCTCCGACTCTCCATTCATCACAAGCCGCACGATTGGCCCGTTTAATTGGCGGCTGCAATGATTCGGTGGATTGGTTTTATGGAGCCGTTCACCCGCCCGGGGGCCACCTGCCGAAGACAAATCCATGCGCTAATTGAGTGGTGGGTGAGGGCTAATATGCGTTTTTTTGTACTTATTTTTAAAATGTATTCATAATGTGGCGCACATAAACAAATGCTCTGACGCTGAAGGTAGCGTAGGTTGTTTTTGATTGCCACTACGTCGGGTGTTTCCTCCGCCTAGCGAGGCCATCAGGGATGCCCTCTCGCCCCCCCCACCCCCTAAAAATTGAGTTTGAATTGAATGGAAATGGGAGAGACTTTGAGGATTGTTTCTTTTGAGAAAGTCCCACAGTTGGAAATGCACGGTGTTAAAGTGACTGCCGCTAATAGCCGCCGCCGCCGCGCAGCTCTGCTGCAAATTCAAAAAAGGAGCGAACAAACAGACAGTTTGACAACACTGTGTCGAAAAAAAATAAACGGGTTGCGTTGTTATTGAAAAGTGAAAGTGGTGAAAGCGGTAAACAGACCACGGTGCTCCTATCTAACAAAATGAAAGCGTTGCTACGCTTGAGGGAGGAAAGGTCTACTTTGTTTTCTTCATCGCTTCAGGCAAATTCTACACTGGAAGTGAAGTTTACCCGCACACTATTTTTCTTAGAAACGTCTAATGACATCAGAATTTCTAAAAGCCCAAAAATGTTGATGCCACTTTCACAACCAGGATCAGACATTTTCAAAAACATGAGATTATTCTACTGTAACAAGAATTCTGTTTCAACAGTCATTTAACAGAGTAATTATTACGAATCCTCTGGCTGTAGCTTCTCAAAATGGAGATATGATGCTTTTTCACGTCAAGCTGCAGGAAATGTATCTGCAACTGTTGATATTTTGGTCAGAAAATCTTTAACTCATTAATCTTTGTTATTGGCAGAGCATTAATATTTCCTGTTTCCAGTTCATCCAATTTGAGGATTAGTGGTTCATTTTTAGTATATCAAATTGTGGCGACAAGCCCTCTTACCCCCCCCCCCCCCAAACGTTTAGTCATTTCATGGATTCAACAAATAATGAAGGATAAATCTGCCGGGCTGAAAAAATCAATAATGAGTATAATCACCAATCGCAGCTCTACTTATTATTTAACTTCGCCCCCAAGAAAAAAAAGTATCTGCCGTTTTTTTTTCTGCGAAACGCTTAAATGCATTTTTCTGACTATTGTATCAAAACCCCCGACGAAAGTTTCCACGAAAACGTACGGAACAGCTCCCAGCTACTGGGGGGGGGGGGGAGGGGGGGGTGTATTCGAAAAGAAAAGAAAGCCGTTCAAAAAGGAAGTTCACGCTCAGCTCTTTAGTCTGCACTGCTGAGTAATGATTCTGCACAGGCCACATGGACAGCATGCTGCCTCCCGGCAACAGCGTGCGTGCGTGCGTGTGTGTGTGTGTGTGTGTTTATGTACGTACAAGGGTGGAACGGTGTCAGTGATACCCGGCGGAGGGGGGGTTGGGTGTTTTTGTGAATGATCTTCGTCTGCCCCTGACAGCTGTGTGTGTGTGTGTGTTTGTGTATAAAGTGCAGCAGTTACTTGGTGGCCGTTGTGTGTGTGTGTGTGTGTCTGTGCGGGTGTGCGCGCCGCCGCCTCAGGATCACCTCTGACCCGCTCTTACTCCACGTGTCACCAACAAACCCGTCTCTTTTGTAACAGCGTTTGTGTTGGTCCACAGACTTTTACACGCCGGCTGGTAATCCACTGTTATTAAATAATGTGAGTCACGCAAACGGCGCCGTGCACTTGGAAACTTTTGCCCAAACCGGGCACGACTCCGATGAGGTCACGCCTGCAGTAGGAAAAAGGGGGAGGGGAAACGTACGTCACGGGGAGTCTCAGCGCTCTGCATGTAAACGGGAATAACGGCACTATTCCTTTTCATTAGTGGAGCATTTTAGTAGAAATATCTTTTGTGCAATGTGGGGAGTAAAACTAACAAACAAACAAACTGCGCATGTTTAACCCAAATCTAGAGATAACAGTTGTTTTCCCCCTCTGTGGCGTCATTCATGAGACCCCTTGATTATCCCCATGCATTCTTGTCAGAAGTGAGATTAAGATGCAAATGCTGGTAAACGCCTCTGGGTTTTTATTGACTTTCACAAACCATAGAAAGTTACTGTATTCACCCATTATTTGGTTGGAGAAATATTTGCTGAGAGTGAGAGTGAGAAGGTAGATTCACGTGCCTGGCGGTGGGAGTTCTTCATCGGAATGAGTGGGTCCTGCGTTGCACTGAGAGAAAACACGGGGAGAAAAACGAGACCCTCCGACCGTCAAATGTCAAACTTGGGCTTCTGCATCGGGGCACTTCGGTATGTAAAGGTAATTCATTTCTTGTGACATTTACCTTCTAAAATGTTTCATATTAGCATAGTAATATCTTTCTCTGAGCCTGTGTGGGACCACATGCTTCATTTACATGACGTGTGTGTGCATGCGTGTGTGTGTGTGTGTGTGTGTGTGTGAGTGTTTTATGGAATAAAGTGGTTAACCTTTGAAATTGGTGCTGTTGATACTTGAGGGCAGAGAATGATGCTTCTCGAGCTCCCATACAGCTCTCACCTTTGCTCTCTGCAGGGGGGGAGCCAAAGGCCTGTATATTTTATATATATATATATATAATATAAGTGGGGATGAATAACATAAGCACACGAGGAGCAGGTGCTTTGCTTTTTGTCGTGTCTTTTATGGAACTCAATTATGAGGTCTGTTGTTGTGGATCGTGCCCTCAAGTCACAGCTCTGCTTTCTGCTTTTCTTTTTAGTCTCGTTTAGGCTCATCAAACCAAAGCTGGGGAGTTGCATTTAGGGCTTGTTTAGTAATAAAGATGCAGCATGAAGTCATCTTGCTGGATTAATACTGAAATCTTGAATCCAGTGTTCGCTGTTCCACTGGTGGAGAGATCTTCAGACTAACGGGATTCATTGATCAAAAGTTTGATTATTGGTTGTTTGTGTTTTACAGCCTGATTAATATGTTGATCGGTCGATTGATTGTTGACAGATCTAGGAGTTGACAAAATAATAGGAGCAATTGATGATGAAAATAATCTGTTTAGGACTTTATCAATACACAGATAATCCATATGCAAAGATACTAGCTTCAAGCAAAAATGCCAAATGGCACTGGACCAAGTAAAAGAAAGCTTAATCAATAAGAAATATAATTTTGGGATTAGTGCGATAAAACTGGTTTGGGGCAATTTTTTTGTCTTTTCTGAGACATTGAAAACACAAGAGAGCTTGACAAAGTACATTATTTTCACAGTTGGAGTCCAACATAAAAACAAAACGTTCCATAATGAACTGTTTAGCTAAAAGCTAAAAATGGCCTCTGTGCCAGGGGACAGCGTTCAATGCACTGAAGAGTCTTTAGAAGAGTATTTTCTGCCCATCTGATGCTTATTTGGACTCTAGTTGGCGCACTTGGTGGAATGGCTGTACAAAAAGGACCAAGTGTTCTCGGGCTGGTCCCCTTCCAAAACTGAACGGGTACAAATGAACAATCCCAGACGCCTCTCTGCCCGACGCTCATTTGTCTTTTTCAGTAAAACACAAAACGTGTTAAAATCCAAAGTACACCGCGCTGCCGTAATGCATCCAATACTCTGTTTCAATAGCTGCAGCCTGTGATTCAGATTATGACCAAGCATGTTTTCCTCTAGCCCAGTGTGTGGTTGTGTGTGTGTGTGTGTGTGTGTGTGTGTGTCTCTGACGTCAGTGTCAGAGTTTTGACTGCGACCATGAGGCAGCCAGTGACCCAGCCAGGTCCTTAAGTGGCTTCGCCTCATTCAGCAGCCAGGGTATTTTTGGCATAGCAGTGAGTGACACACTTATCGTAATGGGTCGTCCAGGGTGCCAGTGGTCAGCCTGAATAAGCATCCTCTCCCCCCCCCCGGGCGCCCCGCTAGCCGGAGCCTCGGCACGGGCGACGTAGCGGATCGACGCGCCGGACCCCCGCTTACCGCCGAGGGTCAGGGGCGCTTTTTTTTTTTTTCTTCTTCTTTCCTCCACGAGCTGGAGCGCTGGTGTAACCCGAGCGGCACGCCGGCCTCCTGCCACCGCGCCGGCAGCCACGGTGCGGTTTTATTATGAGACGGTAGCCGTTCGTAACTGTAAACACCCTCCGCGGTGGTAATGCGCTTCAGCGGTCGGCCGAGGCATTCCGGTGGAATTGAAGGATTCGGGGAGGAGGAGGAAGTGAAACGTCTGAACGTGTCCTCCGTCCATGTTTCAATATTATAACTGAGATTTGTAGCCAATACTGAAATCTTTTTTTAATTTTTCTTTGCCAAGAAACTTGAAGCAATTAAACAAAAAATGGTATGATGTCGTCCACCATATATAAGCCAATACGAGATTTGAATTTCCCCCAAAAAAGAAGAGGCTCAATATGAGGCCCAATAAGCACTTCTTAAAAAGAACCTTCCAGTTTTAGTCGCAAAGGTGACTAAACGTCACTGTTCAACGTCTGGTCGGTCTGCTACGGTCCCCTCGCCATCATGCATGCCGTACCCCTTTTGGCCCCTCCAATCTGAGCTCCGGGGCCAATCCCCCGCCCCCGCCCCCCTGTTCCCTCCTGGGAATCAGCCAATGTCACCTGGAAATGGAAGTACGGCCTGACAGGTTGACAGCCGGCAGCCTTGGCGGATGTTCCCTCTCTTGTACCGCCAACCTGAACATCACACTGACAGGTCAGGCAGCAGCAGACAGCCTTTTTTTTGAGGGGGGGGGGCTGTTTTTATTTATTTATTTTCTATATCAGGCAATAACTGGACAGTCTCAACCCAGCTGCTCTAAATTTTTTCCCCCACAACAGGAGATTTTTTTTTATTTTTTAACTTTTCCTCTGAACCGGCCGATCTATACGTTCAATTCCACAACACCGCGTGCCTGTGTGCGTCAGGCCGCATGGCTGAGGGAGCTCACATGCTGGCATGGAGAGAGAGAAAGGGGGAGAGAAATAGTTAGAGAGGGAGAGCGCTCTCTCTAGCAAATCCAAACCACTGATGTCAAGATAGTCTGACATTTGTCACGGTGGGTCAAATGTGCAGGCGCTGTGAGGTTGGGTTCTTTCTCCCCCCCCCCCTTAAATGGTTTCTGGTATTCCTCTGCCATCATCCCGCCAGATGTATGAACATCTGTAGTCTGTGCGCGGCAGCCACCTTTTCGTTTGCCTGTTGATAGGAGTGAGGTGCCCAGATTTGCAAGGGCCCCTTTTCATTGGTCAGCGAGTCGTGTTCCTCAAGCACTCGTCCTATTGATCCCGTAGTTCTCGCTGACCTCGTGACGGCCCCCCCGCTTGTTATTCGCCCTCATCGAGGCGATTTTTGTCATCCGAGTGAGCGAGTTCCCTTCTTCCGCTCCTCCCTGAACATCTTTCAGAATTCCTCTGCACAGCTGGGTGAACATCTGGGTCGCTGTTCCTTCTGCTCGGTGTGGATGACGGCGAAGGATGCCCCACTCGCTTTCGTCCAGCGGCGTGCAGGTGGTTGGCTAAAAGGTGCAAGTCCTCACAGCGACGCAGTGGGAAGCCAGGCGAATCGCTTAATTGGGAATATGGCTGTTGCCCCCCCCCAAAGCATTACGGTTTCTTGTTTACCCTCGGCCAGATCTCCAGGACCGTAGTACAACTCTTTCACCAGTTGGATACCTGAGCATTGTTCAAAAAGCAGATCTCAGGTTTCCGGGAGATACCTTGAGTCTTATCAGGAAGCAAGAATGAGTCCCCATAAGGACCACTCACTGTTTTGATATCAAAATCATCCATGCAGGGGGAAAAAGTACAACCCCTTTCCCTTCTTTGGTGGAAGTGACCAGCACTGAACCAGTGAGCGACTGGTCGTACCGGTCAGCAACATGGGAGTTCCCTTCCGCGTCCATCACCGGCTGAGCGTAGCACGTCCCGCCCCTCTCTGACATGTGACGTGTGCGCTCTCGGTGTTGCGTGTCAAAGGGCTTTTAGCGCTGAACAATCGTGGCGCGGCCGCGTGGCAGATTAAATTAGTTGTTTATCTCCACAGTCCATCTGCTCTGCCCTGCCCGTGCACTTTAGTACTGCTCTCAGGCGCTGCTCCAGACCTTATCCCACCCTCCCGGACCCACTACAAATCCCTATCCCCATGTCTCACACGCACACACACACACACATGCACGCACACACACTTTGCATAGTTACAATATCCAGCCATCAGCCCAATCACGACACAATGCACTCGGTTCAACCTCTTCTGCCAAGAGGGCTGTGGCGTTCCTCTATGCAGATTAGCCATGTGCTAATTGTGGTTTATTTATTTATCTATTTCATGGGGGGGGGGGAGAAAGAAGGGAGGGCAGCAATTGATTAGATGACTGAGCAGAAAGGGAGTGCGGGGAGGTGATCTGCGGACCATTGTGCCGCACATTTGAGATGCGTCGACATGTAGGTGACATTTTAGTAAAAAAACATGATCTTTAATGTCTTGTTAAAGGTTGATGATCCATTAATTGATCCCTGGTGAAATGTTTTTGATAGGAATCGATCTGTGTCCGTACGGGGCCATCCTCAGCTTCGGTGATTAAATGAAGTGGCTTCAAGTTATATATTATTTGATATTATCTAGCAAAATACACCACTAACCTTTTGGATTGAAGATCAGCCTTTCAGCCGAGACGCTTTCAGAAAAACACTGAGTGGGTTGTTGCTCCTGTTTTTTTTCACATCGATTGATGTGTGTTTGAGGGATTCTCCCTACACATCATAACTAGACCGTAATCACATTTTAAAATCGTATGAGGAAGCAAAATTAATATTCTGAAAATAAATAAAAGTATTATGAAGTATTCTTCAGGACAAATAATTGCGACTTAAAAGTTACTAATTCCAAATTTCTCAAAATCAAAGTTTGTTTTTTGGCAAGCATTGAGCAAACGTAAAGCACCATTTTGCAGGCTTACAATGTGACCTGCATGCAATGCAATATCGGTGCTCACATCATTTTTCTTTTAAATCAAACAACAACTAATGCGATTTATACACCGAAACTACACTAGATATTTTTAACGTAGCGTAAAACAATAAACCGCAAAATAGCTTAAATAGTCTCGTGGATGGAGGGGAGAGTGATGACGTCTGTTTCATATCTACTAAGAGAAGAAACTGATCCATTAGTAACACGACCTGCATATTTATGAATGTTTAACAATATTTAAATCGTAGGTGCTTGTTCAATTAATGCGTCCTGTCGCGTGTTGGGTTTAGCCCCCGCTTGTCTTTAACAAGCAACAAAAGTACCACTTGGAAAACGCCAAAAATATTGCTTAATATTGGAGAAAGAAAACTGCTTTTATATGAGTTCAACTGGTGGTGGATTCACTTTTTGCTCAGAAATGGAAGGAGGGGGAACAAATTCACCTCCTGGCCTCACACACACACACACACACACACACACGGCAGAGATGTGAACACTGTTAGCGATGTGAGGAAAACGCTGGTAAACGGATCAATGGAGGCCTGGGCGGTCGACCTGCCGCGGCGCACAGAACGTGATCCAATGAGGCCGAGGAGGATGGAGCAAGACGTCGGGTGCAGGTTAAACGCCCTGGATGTGTGCAGCTTTTCTTCTGCGCGTTATTAATGTCAACATGTGATATCGAGCTTAGTACAATTGTTAAAAAAAATGGGAGAGGATTCTGGTGGCGGAGCGCAGGCCGGTCAAGACGCATCCGACCGGCTGGCGGGAAAATATCCACTGAAAAAAAGGCCTTGATAGTTTTGTCTGGATGAGTAATATATTTGTACCTCTGGTGTCGTTTGTGTCGCGCACTGGTCATTTTTTACCTGGAGCCGGAGATTCAGACCTCAGTTCACCGAGCACTTTTGCCAAAGACGAAAGAGACGAAAGAGGCTCAGTCTTTTCGGCTTGAGAGCTTCGTTTGTGGCGATGAGGCGGTTTTTATTATTATTGTTGTTTAGGAAAAACCAGCAGCCCGACGGTGTCTGCTGGTTACCGCTCGTCATCTTCAGGAAGAGCAGAGCGCCGCTGGCTGGACTTGTTTGGTGGAGGTTGATGTCCTTCCTTGCAGACTGGGGTTAAAAGTGCATTAGAGGTCACACGAGATGCCCCCCCCCCCCCCCAACCCATGCTGCGGTTGGTAATGACCCTAGGGAGCGTAGTAACACCACCCCCCTCCCACCCCCTCTCTCTATTTCCCTTTACACACACACACACACACACACACGGAACATTACACACATACTTTCCTGAACCTGGAGGAGCTCAGGGGAGTGTGGCCTGGGGGAGGCTACAGGGAAAACCTGGAATGGAATATGATAGCTTGGATAATGTTGGTTGACCGCTTTGACAGCCCGTTGATACCCCCCCCCTCTCCCCCCTGGCACCCACCCACTGTCAACACCAGTCTACCCACACACACACACACACACACACACACACACACACACACACACACACACACACACACACACACACACACACACACACACACACACACACACACACACATGTGCTGCATATATATTTTTATTTTCACACACACTACTCTCCTGCAGAGCCGCCCCCGCATGACCTCCTCGGCTCTCATTGCAGCACTGTCATTCATAGAGTGCCAAAAGCCTGCTGCTTTATTAAAGCCCAGGAAGAGCACGGCCTGGCCCAGGTTCAAACAGCAGTGCAGCTGGGACCTGTTACATATTCGGCAGACTGCCCTCTCCGTCTCGCTGGCTATAAATAGCCCTGGTGGTTGTCTCCCTTCACCAAGGAAGATTTTTTTTTTTTTTCTTTTTTTTTGGAGGGGCTGGAGGGAGAGGGGCGGGGGGGAGGAACCACACACACACACACACACACATACAGATTAATAACCGTGGGAAGCAATGAAAGCTTTGTGCCTGCTGCCCGAGGTCAGCAGGCCAGGAGGTGTTGCTACTTCAAAGACCCCATTGTGGCGCGTACTTTCAGATGCCACTGCGCTGGGTTTGATGGGAACACACAGGCTGCCAGCGGCATGATGGGCCGATGGCAGCCCATCGCGCCGACCAGGCAGAATCAAGTTGCACACATTTTTTGTTAAAGTGATCCGGAGGGGTGGGCCAGCTCCAGCCACCTCAGACACTTCCACTTCTTTAAGCTTATTTTCATAGAAACGTCTCTGCCGTAACCGTATCCTCCCACTGGCACAATGATCTCCTGGGCAGGGAACCGCTCCTGGCGGATAAAGTGGGCTCATTCATTCATTCAATCATTCATTCAGGGCCAATTGCTTTCCCTTTCTAGGCGGAAATTAAATCCACTACTGTGTGTTTTTGCCCACTCCGCTACTACTTTTTTGTTCCATATTTGCGTCATTTTGCTGTGACTGGCTGACGAGACGATGCTTTGTTTGTGTTCATTGCTAAACCCTTTTCCAAAAAGAACGAGAAACCGATAAAGGTTCCAAAATAACAATGTACTCTTGTTTTCCTGATGAATCACTGGATTCTGAACAGCATCTTTTTACGTCATTATACATTTTTTGTTTGGTTTTTTTCATAGCTTATTAGGATACGACTACACGGTTTTCACCGGAGCAATGGACCCAAACCATGAAGAACCAAACCCAAATCAGTAATGACCTCTAGAGTCCACCAGTCCTTAGTCGTATCTCATTGAAAGCGTTTCTGTGTGTGTCCCACAGCCTCCTAGCCCAATGGACCAGGTTGGGAAGATGCGCGGGCAGTCGTACGGGGGACCAAACCCCTACTCGCAGCAGCAGCAGCAGCAGCAGCAGCAGCAAGGGGCCCCCACAGGGCCCGGACCCCAGCAGGCGGGCCCTTACCCAGGCCAGGGCTACGGACCTCCGGGCCCTCAGCGGTACCCCATGGCCATGCAGAACCGAACACCGGGCGCTATGGGCGGCATGCAGTATGGACAGCAGGTCAGTAATCGTACATTTACTCCTCTAGGGAGGAGAGAATTGATATTTGAGATAATTCCTATCAAAAAGAGTGCAAATCAGGGCTTTATTTTAGAACCAAAGACAAGATCGTCGGAAAAAAATGATGGGCTCACATCCCGAGGAAACAAGGCACATTTTCTGTGGCATAAAATTCAGATGAAACCAGCAGGTTGCACAAAAACGAAAGTAGAGGACATTCAACAGAGTGTGAGATCCTCGGTCATGATGCAGAGCACGGTTTGAAGTCCAGCCCACCAGTTAATAAGTATTTTTGTACTCCTGTTAGTTGGGGCAGTGGAGCGTTTGTTTGGTCGGTGACTTGCTGCTACAGGAATGGCGGAAGTGGTCATGTTCAATAGATGAAGTGACCCACAGGAACCCAACTCGTACTAAGTCTTGCACGGGGGAGTCTGCAGTAATCCTCACATGTTGGCATGTGATCAGTTGTTTTGTGTAAAATAAGGGATTGTTTATCTTTTAGGTAGTCCCTGGGCGGAAAGCGCAGAAGAAAATGTTCGTATAAAACGCAAATTACAAGACCATTTTCAATAAACAACAAAAAAAACAGCTACACGGCGCGATTTCACAACATCAAGTGTCTGCGGTTATGTGTTAATTGCTGCTCGATTGGTCGGATTTCCTCTTGAAATTTAAAGCTGCAGCTCCTCTTTTTTTCATAACGTGGTACTGAGCACACATGCTTTAAAAAAAAAAAGAAAACATGGCGAAAATGGCTAATTTGAAAAGCGGGCGACACGCGCAAGCAGCCGCAGCAGCAGCAGCTCACCCTGCGTTTTTGAACCGGACCCTTCCGTCGGGCAAGTACGTTCCTAACGAGACAAGTGCATGCTGGGAATCCCGCCGGGTGAGGCCTTCTCTCCCCCCCCCGGTCGGCCGTGTGCGGCCTCGTGCCCATTGTGCGGCGTGATTATCTCCATAGCAGCCCGCCGTGGACTCGATAAGTGCCCTGCGGAGAAGACAAACGGCTTCCCTCCTTTTGTCAGACGCGATGCAACACAGCCACCCCGCGTTGTTTAAAAAATGTGTGGCAGTTCTTTGACGCCTCGGAGTTTCTTTTGAGTTGTCGAGTAGCTAAGGACGACCCCCCCCCACACACTTCCTCCCACCTCCACCAACACCCCAGAAAAATAAAATAACACACGTGGATTTTTTTTCTCGCTCTTCTTTCTTTTCTTTTTTTTTTCCTTCTCCCTCATAATTCTCTGTTTCCTCACAAGGTCAGCGCTCTTTCTCCTCCCGCGCTCCCTGAGGGTAATGAAACAAAATCGTCGTATTGAAAGGCTCTCCGCGCGCAGAATTGGGCAGAATATGAAAAGCCTCATATTGAAGTTCAAGGAGATGAAGTCAAAACTCTTTTCACAGCTGTAATTCGAGGCGATTCACGCCCGACTTCCTGCGCTTTGACTGATCAGGTTATTGGGAGGAACGGACCGAGCACTTGTCTCTCGCTGTTATTCTGTGTGTAGGATGAAGAGGTGCTCCCATCACCCCGCTAGGGATGAATGGTAAAAAGAGAATCAAAGAAGTTTGCCTGGGGTATTTGGTTATTTTTATATATTTTAACTGTTGAAGAGGCTGGTAAACCTGTCAGAAAGGTGTTTATCTTCAGAGTTTTTAAAAAAAAATTTAAAGGTAACCCTAGCTTTGTGTTTTCACATCCAGATGTCAGCTTATGGACAACAGGGGCCTGGTGGCTACAGCCAGCAAGGCCAGGGCTACTATGGCCAGCACGGTGCCCCCCCCCACCCTGGCCAGCAACAGCCTCCGTACTCCGGGCAACCCCAGGGCAGCTCCGGAGCTCCCTACCCGCAGCAGGGCCACCCTTCACAGCCGTCCGGCCAACACGGGCAGCCCGGACCCCCCTACCAACAGTCCCAAGGTCCACACGGTCCTCCTGCGGGTCAGCCCCCCTACAGCCAGCCCCCACAGTCTCAACCGGGGCAGCCGCCCTACGTCCCTCCCCAGCAGCAGCAGCAACAGCAGCAACAACAACAGCAGCAACAACAACAACAACAACAGCAGCAGCAGCAGCAGCAGCAGCCGCCTCAACAGCAGCAGGGTCCGGGTCCCCAAAGTCAGCAGGGCCCTCAGGGCCAGCCTGGCTACCAACAACCCCCTGGACCGGGGCAGCCACCGCAGCAGCAAACCCCGCAGCAGCAGCAGCAGCCGCAGCAAGGACCCCCACCACAACAACAACAGCAGCAGCAGCAGCAACAGCAACAACAACAACAACAACAACAACAACCAGGAGGTCCTCCTCCTCAAGCCCAGCAACCTCCAGGTCACGGACAGCAGGGCCAACCGTCACCGTACTCCCAGACACCCCCACTGCAGCAGCCACCACAACAACAACAACAACCACCGCAGCAACAGTCACCATATCAGAGGTTCCCGCCTCCTCCACAGGTAATGAGAACGTCCCACAGGCCTCCGTTACAGCGGCGATGCAAATCGCAAACGGTCCGCGGCGGCTTCCCATTCAACGTGTCGCTGTGTTCTGTTTATATTTGCTTCTGTCGTGTCATAGACGGGTGATTATGCACGTAGTTGTTCATAACATAACCCGTCCAGAAATGGTTTGAATATGTGCAGTGAGTGAGAACAGGGAGGGGGGGGGGGGGGGGGGGGGAGGAGAAGCGTTGCGCTTTGTTTTTTTTTGTTTTCGGTCATATGGTGACCCACACATGCCGAACCGGAGGGATTCAATGGCAGTCGCTCATGGCCCAGACGCACTGCGTTTGACCAGCTCAGTGATCCGTGTTACTTCTGCTCTGCTGAAGAGACGATGAGCAGTAAAGACCTTTGACTCGGCCATTTTGTTTTTTTCGTATATATTTTGTTAAAAGTTGTCTCATCTACTTCTTGTCCCCGTCATCAGGAACTCTCCCAGGATTCCTTTAGCTCCCAGTCCAGCGCTCCTCCTTCCAACCAGCCCATGGCGTCCAACAAGAGCAGCCAAGAAGACAGCATGCAGGGCCGGCCCCCCAGTCTGCCGGTGAGCCCCCCCCCCGTCTCCTCAGCTGACCTCTGACTTGTGTGCCCTTTGTCGCTGGGTTTCATGGTGCACGGACCACCTTCCTGTTAATGTGTTTTTGATGTTGACCTGTCGGTAATGGAGTTGTCATTCGGCCAAGGACAGAAAAGGCAATAATTGATCATCGTTTACTGTCTGCAAGTAGCGTTTTTCTCTAATTGAAAGTGGGCAGGCTTCATCCTGTAGCATTCCACTCTACGGTGTAAGCCCCCCCCCTCACACACACACACACACACTAGTGATGTACAATGCGATCTTTGAAATAACAATTTGACTGATGCTGGTTCCGGTTTTTGCTGTTTTTGTTTTTTGTGAAAAGCGAACCGAGAAACGTACTGATTCAGAGCAGCATTCCACTATCTTAAAATAGACACAAATTAATTCATCGGGACTTGCGGAGCCCAACAAACAGCTAATTTTTGTGAACTTTTTCCAATAATGATAAACAACTATAAGCTAGGGCCTTCTTTCACCTCCTGTATACTTCACGTTCTTGTGTTTCCATCAAGCACACACTAGACTGCAACGTGGACGGAGCTCTTTTACCAAACAGTAAGCCGCCTGGTTTTCTCTAAACAGATGAGCATCTGTGCTCTTTAACGTCGTGGACGATTCTTGAGGAGCCAGGGTCTGTTATTCAGCTTTCTTCACTGTGTCTGTTGGCACTTCTGCTAAATCGCCACGTTTTTGAGTCAATATCTGGATATTAGTTGCAGCAAGGACTTCAATTCTCCCCCCCTCCCGTCCCCCCCCCCATCCATCCCCCCCTCGTCCTTCTCTGCTGCCTCAGACTCCAGCGCGCACACACAACAAGCCGATGGCGAAGTGACTAAAGCGTGTTCAAGCAAGGCAGGTTCTTCTTAAAAAAAACAAAAAAAAAACACACACACAAAAAAAGCCCCATTTCTGCCAGGAAATGGATTGTTGGAAGTGAAGTAAATCTGCTGTCTGATTGCCCTCTGGCTACGATAAAGGTGAGCGAAGTCTCCCTCCCCCCCCTCCACCGCAACCCTCCCCGTTAAAGAGGTGTCTCGCTATAACACGTTGCAGTTTCCATGGCAGTGTTTATAGGTCAGACTTCGCAGCTAACCTCATTCTGGGCCTCGGGGAAGGAGAGTGAGAAATGAGATCATTAACAAGGGAGAATGAAAGTGAGGGAGCAGATTCGGCGGGCGGTGGGGTTTGGGGCGGGAGGGGAGGGGGGGGGCAGTGCAGGATTCAGGGAGTGCAAGCAAATAACTTCAAATAGTGTGAGTGATCGGTCCGAGTGGGAGACACGTGGGAGGGAGGGAGGGATGAGAGGCGGCAGTGTCTCATGCCAGCAGGGGATGCCCTCAGGATGTGTTTCCCTCCTCGTTTATTTATTTATTTATCTTATTTATTTATACATCTCTCTGTGGGCTCAGCCATTGGCCGAGCAGGCCAGACCCGGGCTATTTTTATTTATTTCCCTCCGACTTGTCGGGGATTCCCTACCGGAGCTTTGTGATTGGCTGTGAGATTAATCTGGTCACGGTGGAGATGAAGCAATCGCCTCCCCGCCTCCCCCCCCCCCCCCGCCCCCCCCCTCACACTGTTGAGATTAGGCCACGCTTTAGCTGCGAGTTCGACCCCCCCCCCCCCCCGACAGCCTGTGTCAAAGCAGCTGAATGGACTCGTACAGGTGATACGTGGAGATATCTATCAGTAGCATTTAGATGAAACTGCACAAAATGTAAAAAATAAATGAATGAAATGTTTGTGGGAGAATCGGGCGTTGCCCTTTGCTCGTTAGGATGAGGATCCATGGCCGTGAAAGCTTCACTGAGCCTAATCCGGTGGTAGTAGCAGTCGAGCTCATCCCGTCTCCTTTGTGGTACCGTCGATGATCATAAGAAGGCATCGGATGTGTGGCCACTTCCTTGCCCCAAATTTGCAAAGAACTGAAATCCCCGTTTCTCCTGTAAAGACTCGTCGACCTAAAGCTGGTGCACGGTTCTGCGTCTGCGTCTTTACGCGCAGTTGTGTCGAACGACTCGTTTCAATTTATGGTTCTAAAAGGCTGTGCGCCTTTGATGGGTTGCATAAGTGGTGATATTTCCGACAAAGGCATAAAAAATCTGTTTTAAAAATGGCGGTATTATGCTATGAAACGTAAATGTGAGACTAATGCAGTTAGCAGACCAATCACAGCCTTGTGAGCTGCGTGAGGCTTGTGTAGCTTTTGACGCTAGTCGGGGGAAAATTGGTCGGCGCACGCAAGAAGGGGTGAAAAAGCACGCAAGGGGCTCCTGGGTGTCCTTGCGTTTCTCTGAAAACGATTCATTTAGGTCCACACAAAATCTTTCCCTGAGCCTCAAAGCACTTTAAGCGCTTTCTTTGTTGCACTTTAGTAATCTATTTCTTCAGTCTAGTTAATATATCCATAATTGCACATAAATCCAAATTATGATAATCCTAGATTAGGCAAAGCAATTGGATTTTTGTTTGACTAAGTAAACATGCTTTTTTATTTTGCTTAATACAAAGGATTTTGTCAAGTAAAATCTAAATCGTTTTTTTTTTTTTTTTTTTTTGGATGGCCTTTAAACGTTAAATTCCAATACCAGTACATAGTCGTGACTAATCATTGATGGATGGATGAGCACAATAGATGCAGTCATGACAGTGAAAGGAGCCCGGCAGGATGAGTTGGACAGATCTACAAGTCTAACGCTCCGGAGCGACGGCGTTTTCCGTTGGCGAGCACCTGCAGCGGTATGTGGCGGCGCGTTTCGTTCCGATCCCGCCTCAGAACACCGGCCACTTTCTTTCTAGTGGCGCGCCGAGCCACTAAAGGAGCAACGGGAGGCCCGGCGCGCGCTGGGAAGGTTCGCAGGTAGGAGAGCAACCGCCAGCTCGACTAAAGGGCCGTGGACAATGGGTGGAGGGGGCGGGGCTGCAGGCCGCCACGGCGCAACTCGCCGAGCAGGTTGAGCCGGTTCTTGGCGCCAGACACAAATGCAGTTTTAACTGCTGAGCATTTAGCACACTGTCGGTTCCCCCGGAGCAGGTTTGTTGTCTTGGTAGGATGACCTCTTTGCACTCTGATGCTGATCTAGGAGAAACTTACTGGGGCTACAGGGATCAGAAAGTACGGGTCTTGAAATTCATAACTAGCCACAATAATGTCGGTTCAAGGAGAAGAAATGATTTAAGAGCCTTGAGGGTATTTTTCTGTGTACTAGGCTCGCAGATATGTGACATTAAGTGTTTAATGAATAACCACAGTTGCTGATTAAAGAAGCCCTCCGCCAATTTCACGCATGAATGAATTTACTCTGCGGGAGGAGTTCAGATTCTGACAACTTTATTCATCTAAAGAAGGGCAAGGCATTTGTAATTGTGTGTGTGTGTGTGTGTGTGTGTGTGTGTCATCATTCATGAATCCATGCATGCGTGCATTCATGGTGGGCTCCAAACTAAACTCTTATAACAACTAACGTCTGTCTAGAAAAAAACAAAATAACCCTGATGATGTCACCACGGTAATCTCAGATTGGTTTTAAGAGGGAGGAGTTCTAGTCAAAGGAACTCAAGTTGCATGATGGGAAACTGCAGGATCCTCTGTTGGCATTTGACACGGCTGATGTTTGTCGAGTGCCCCTTTGACGAGTTAATCCCATTCAGCGCTGCTCAGGCCATTGCAGTCATGTTTTGAGGAAACACCGGCGTGCCACGGCTCAATTGATGTCCTCCAGTGAACTTTATTTTGAAAGAGACTCGTATCCCAGGTGGGCATGACGGCTCTTTGCAGTACCGCCTCCTCCATCGGGCGTGAAGCCGGCCCCGGGTCTTCGCCGTCCCTGTCCGGCTTTCATACGCCGCGGAAGTGGCACTTCCTCTCCATGTCAACCCCTCATGGGAGCGCGGGGGGGGGGGGGGGGGGGGTAGAAAAAGCTCCCGGACCACCACCGACCTCCCTCCTACCTTTCCTCGTCTCTTAAGAGGAAAAAAAGAAAAATCTCCTTGTCCTTTCCCAGGTCTTTTGTAACCCCCCCCCCCCCGCCCTTTCTCCGCTGTGGGCTAATCCCACTCAGAACCGCCCACTGGTTGTGATGCTGCGGGTTTCTGACGTGTCTGAATGGGCTCCAGACAGAGAACAAGGTCACGTGCTGTTCACACACTCCACGCCCGAGTTTGATTTTTTTTTTGTCATGTTCCTCTTGCCCATGTAAATGAGAGACTTCATCTGAAGTGGTTTTTATCTTTTAAGGGGGGGGGGCAAAGGCTTTACGTTTGTCTACTTTTATCCTCACTGACGGATATCGGCCTTAAAACTGATCAGGACCTTTTTTCAATCCACTTATGTATTATATGCGATCGATATTGCCTTGAATCTCTCACAGTTTAAAAAATAAAACACATCAGTGTATCTCTTCCTATGAGGGCCCCACCCTCGCATGAATCCAGTCTTATCCAGAGTGTTCGCAAAGCTAAGGGACCACCCACATCACAATAACAGCCCCCCCCCCCCCTTCCCCTCCCTCCCTTTAATGACCTTTAATGTTATGTACCGAGCCTCTAGATCTGGAACCAGGGGGATCTTCCAGTCTTGGTGCCGATCAACTCTGAGCCCGCACCCTGCCCCCCCTCCCACACACACACACACACACCCATTCCCTCCTGCAATCCCCCTTCCCTGCTCAGCCCAGCCCAGCTCTGCTCTCCTGCTGCAGCTAAGCTTGTTTTTGCGACATAGCTCTGGAGCAATCAGCCCGACAAGGCCGGCCCACTTTCTTTCCTCCCCGGCCCAACCCCCTCCCTGCCGCTCTCAGTATTACACACTGTGTTTCTTTTGCTGCATTTCTCTTTTTTTTATTTTATATATATATATATTTATAATATATATACACATGTATATGTTGTGTGTGTTTCACGCTCGGCCTTTCCTCCTTTTTCTGCATATATTCTCCTTTT
>NW_026909869.1:0-88693 GCF_949316345.1 Pungitius pungitius | reverse complement strand
CAAACAGTATGTGTGTAGGGGAGGGGCGCTGTGACTCCCAGCCAATCACAGAACGCAGACACAGACAGCTACCCAATGAGGACTTGTATTCAATCCGAGCACAGATATTGACTCGTATTACTCGTATAATACTCGTACTCGGCAAAAGTGCTTTATCCGTAACGGATACTCGTTTCAGCCGAGTATCCGGCTCATCTCTACAAGACAATAACGCGGAACCACCCAAATCCTCACAGTACCCCCCCCTCAAGGGACGCCTCCTGGCGGCCTGCCCGGTTTATCCGGAAACCGGGCGTAGAAGTCTTTGAGGATGGAGGGATCGAGGATCAAAGACCGGGAAACCCATTGTCTCTCCTCAGGCTCATATCCCTTCCAATCCACCAGGTATTGGAACCCTCGGCCTCGTCGACGTACGTCCAAAATCCTGTTCACCGTGTAAGCCGGGTGGTCGTCAATGTTCAGGGTGGGAGGAGGGGGCTCTGCTGGAGGGCACAGATGACTTGAGGACACTGGCTTGAGGAGGGAAACGTGGAAAGTAGGATGAATCTTCAGGGACGGGGGCAGCTTTAGTCTTACTGCACAAGGATTAATGATCCGATCTATCTCATATGGTCCAATGAATCTGGAGGTCAATTTACAGGACTCGGTCTGTAGAGGCAGATCCCGTGAAGACAACCAAACCCTTTGCCCTGGCCGGTAATCCGGGGCCGGTGTTCGATGATGGTCGGCGATACGTTGGTTGCAGGCAGAGGTCCGGATGAGAGCTGCCCGGGCCTCGCGCTAGACCCGCCGAGCGCGTTGAAGATGCTCCTTGACCGAAGGTACTGCCACGTCAGTCTCCTGAGAAGGGAAAAGCGGAGGCTGATACCCATTAATAACCATGAATGGGGACATACCTGTGGCGGAGCAGATCAGGGAGTTGTGAGCATATTCAATCCAGGGAAGGTGTGTGGACCAGGAAGCCGGGTGTTTTCCCGTAACGCAGCGTAGGGCTGCTCCCAGATCCTGGTTAGCCCGTTCTGTCTGACCATTTGTCTGCGGGTGGTACCCTGAGGAAAGGCTGGCAGATGCCCCCAAGGCCTGGCAGAACGCCTTCCAAGTCCTGGCGACGAACTGCGGACCCCTGTCAGAGACAATGTCAACAGGAATTCCATGAAGGCGGAACACGTGCATAACAAGAAGATTGGCGGTCTCGAGGGCGGACGGTAATTTTTCCCAAGAGAAATGAAATGAGCCGCCTTTGAAAAACGGTCCACAATGGTGAGAACCACTGTCTTGCCCTCGGAGGGGGGAAGGCCAGTGACAAAATCCACAGCAATGTGCGACCAAGGGCGGTGCGGGATGGGTAGGGGGCGCAGCAACCCAGCAGGAGCCTGGTGCGAAGCCTTGCTTCTGGCGCAGACCGAACAGGCTGCGACGAAGTCCCTTCTATCAGCGGCCATGGACGGCCACCAAAAGCGTTGTTGGAGGAGTCCCAGGGTCCGACGACAACCAGGATGGCAGGCGATCCGGGAAGAGTGCCCCCACTGAAGAACTGGGGACCTGACCGCCTGGGGGACAATTCGGTGGACATCCTGGTGGAGCTGGCTGATCCCTCAGGGCCCCCTGGACCACACCTTCGATCTCCCATCCTGCTGCTCCCTCCACACAGGCGGATGGCAAAATGGTGCTCCCAGAGGTGTCCTCCACAGGAGCAGCAAACTGGCGTGACAGCGCGTCCGGCTTAATGTTCTTCGACCCCGGTCGGAAGGTGAGCGTGAAGTTGAACCGCCCCAGGAACAACGCCCATCTGCGGGCAGCACGGAGGTAAGACAGGTTCTTGTGATAAGAACAAACTATGAATGGGTGAGTGGAACCTTCCATCCAGTGTCTCCATTCCTGTAGCGCCAGCACGACCGCCAGCAGCTCCCGATTACCCACGTCATAGTTCTTCTCTGCAGGGGAGAGCTGGCGGGAGAAGAAGGCGCAGGGGTGCATCCTCTGGTCAGAGACTGTGCGTTGGGAGAGCACAGCCCCTACCCCAGAGTCGGAGGCATCCACCTCTACAACAAACTGGAGAGCAGGGTTAGGATTAATCAACACACGTGCAGAGGAGAACAAAAACTTGAGACGGGCGAATGCCCCCTCAGCTGCCGGTGACCATATAAACGGCATCTTAACCGACGTCAGCTGGGTGAGCGGTGTGGCAACTCTGCTATAGTCCCGGATAAACCTGCGGTAAAAATTGGCAAACCCGAGAAATCTCTGAAGTTGCTTTCTTGATGTCGGAGTGGGCCATTCGGCCACTGCCTTAACCTTGGCAGGGTCGGCTTTGATCTGCCCCTTCTCCACAATAAACCCCAGAAAACTAACAGAAGTCACATGAAAATCACACTTCTCCGCCTTAACATAAAGTCTATTCTCCAGGAGTCTCTTCAAGACAATGTTAACATGTTGTACATGCTCCTGGAGGTCACGGGAAAAAATCAAAATATCATCCAGATAAACGAACACAAAACGATTTAACATGTCTCTTAACACATCATTTATAAGTGTTTGGAACACAGCCGGGGCATTTGTGAGGCCAAAAGACATGACCATATATTCAAAGTGACCCAGGGGAGTGTTAAAACCTGTCTTCCACTCGTCCCCCTCCCTTATCCTCACCAAGTGATATGCGTTGCGAAGGTCCAATTTGGTAAAGATAGTTGCTTCGTGGAGGGGACCAAACGCGGAGTCAATGAGTGGGAGGGGGTATTTGTTCCTTACAGTAATGTCGTTAAGGCCCCTAAAATCGATGCAGGGGCGAAGAGACTTGTCCTTCTTCTCCACAAAAAAAAATCCTGCCCCCAAAGGAGAAGAGGAGGGGCGAATGAGTCCAGTGGCCAAAGAGTCAGTGATGTATTTTTCCATGGCCTCTCTTTCAGGCTTGGACAAGTTGTACAGTTTACTGGATGGGTAGGGGGAGCCAGGGATCAAGTCAATGCCGCAGTCATACGGTCTGTGTGGTGGAAGGGATAGCGCTCTATCCTTACTGAATACCTCCCGGATGTGGTGATACACAGACGGGACGGGACTTAGATCCACTGGTTTAGGAGGAGATGGAGTGGTGGCTAACGTGGAGGGAATGGCAGAATGTAAGCAGTGTGAATGACAAAATAAACTCCAATTAGTAACTGAGACGGTAGCCCAGTCTATGTGGGGGTTATGCAGCTTTAACCAGGGGAGACCTAACACAACTGGGGCATTTGGAGAAGGGATAAAAAAAAATGACATAGCCTCATGGTGGTTACCGGAAAGTTGCAAAGAAACGGGAATGGTGCGGTGAGTGACATGGGCGAGGATCCTACCATCCAGTGCAAACACCTTCCTAGGGTGGGGAAGGAGCTGAGAGGGGATTCCTGACTGGGCAGCAAAATCAGAGTCCATGAAACTATTGTCCGCCCCAGAGTCAACTAAAATAGAAATAGGCAGGGAGACCTGAGCCCATGAAATTGTACCCTTAAGGATCAGGCGGGGAGGAGAAGAAACAACCGCTGAGTGGCTCACCAACGCTCCTCCCGTGGTTGATGAGCCTCCCCTTTTGGTAGACAAGGGCAGTGTGCCAGCAGGTGTCCGTCCTGCCCGCAGTAGACACAGAGTCCGCTGAGGCGCCGACATTGGCGTTCTCTTGGTGTGAGTCTCGTCCTCCCCAGCTGCACGGGTTCCTCCGTGTTTGTGGGGGGAGGGTCGATCCGCGGCAGAATCCTGCTGGAGCCTGGCTGAAGCAACGGAGAGGGCGCAAACCCCTGAGAAACGGTGTTCATTGTCCGAGTCACGGGGGGGGGGGGCGTGGCCAAGCCTCCCGGATCTCTCCCTGCGCCGCTCGTGAAGGCGATTATCTAAGCGTATTGATAAGGAAATAAGATCGTCCAGCGAGGAGGTCTCATCACGAGCGGCTAATTCATCCCTCACCTCATCTCTGAGTACCCTGATAAAAACCCCCTGAAGTGCTTTCTCGTCCCACCCGCTCTCTATAGCGAGAATACGGAAGTCTACCGAGTGCGCCGCCACGGAGTTATTCTCCTGGCGAAGAGACAGGAGCCGGCTGCTGGCCTCCCTGCTGCGCAGCGGCTGGTCAAAAGTCTTAAGGAACTCCTCAGTGAAGGAGGTAAAAGAAAAACACGCTGGAGAACTGCTATGAGCGATGGCAACAGCCCAAGCCGCAGCTTTCTCCGACAGGAGACTCATGCAAAAGGCGATCCGCGACTTGTCCGTGGAGTAGGTGAACGGCTGCTGATCGAAAACAAGATTACACTGATAAATAAATTCTCTGCCGGAACCTGACTGTCCCGAAAACCTGGCGGGCGTGGGGATAAATGGCTCCCGCGGCTGGATGGGAAGAGCGCCCGAGGACGCAGCAGGTGGAGGTGTTGTAGCGGGAGCCGGAGCCGGGGCTGGAGCGGGAGCTGGGACTGCAAGCGTGGTGAGGTGAGTTGTCAGCTGTTCCATGCGGCCCCCGATCTGCGCCACGTTGGAGGTGAGGGTTTGGAGGGTTTCCATCACCTCGTGTAGGGCTTTCTCATGCATTACCACACGGGTTCCTTGGGACGAGAGAGCCTGTCGGAATTTCTTCGCGTCTGCGGGGTCCATCTTCTTGGCCAGAGTATTCTGTTAGGAAGTGTGGTGGTGTTCGGACCCCAAAGCAGACACGGAGGAGCAGGTAGTGACAAAAGGAAGGTTTATTAGTCGGAAACGTAGTTGGCAGGCTGGATCGGCCGGGTGCAGGCTGGCTGGAGGTTCCGCGGTGAGGCGAGGAAGACAGCCGAGCGAAAAGGCACAGGCAAAGGCACACTCTGGCGCCGGCTTGTAGAGCCCTTTTACACTGTATATGAGAGGATTTGTGGAATGCCAGTATAGCCTCAGCCTTGTTTGCAGTCAAATTTTTTACCATAAATGGCAGCTTGTTTTGCGTGGAACTGTTATAAGGCTTTGCCTTTTGAGTATGAGTATTATGAAAGTTTTCATGTGGACGTGGAGCGATAAACATCTCCTGCACTGACTGCAGCTGGAAGGGATTGCTGCGCGAGTGCTCCGCCGCTTGTCAGTGCTTTGGGAAGGGGGTACCCGCTGCTCGTTGAGAAGAAGCATTGGAACGATACGTTCTTTTCACGTCACCAAAAGTCTCCAAAAGTCTCCAATAACGTCAGGAAAAGTCGCTAGATATGTCGCTTGTCGCTGGAGGGGTCAGAAAAGTCGCTAAGTTGGCAACACTGGTCATGTGAGGCGCATCGCTGATAGACCAATAAGGTGCCTGGATGGTAAAAGTTCCAGCAATCCCGACGGCGCGATTTATCCGGATAGTTTTTTGTGTGTTTTTGAACGGTGACAAGCCGGAAAACAATCCGAAATGAAATAGGAGTAACGAGGCGATTTTTTAAAATGTAATAAGTAGAAAGTACAGTGTGGTGGCGGGCGTGGTTTCAGCTCGGCTGCAGGGGGGAGAGAGGGGGAGTGGCTCGGGGAACAGTGCCAGATGGGAACTCTTTACAATTAACTGGTGATGATGGACGTGTGTGTGTGTCCTCTCCTCCCTATTTAAACGCAGTGAGGCGGGCGAGCGAGGGAGAGAGTACGAGCGAGCTGGACGCCGGCGCGTTTTACTGAGCAGAAACAGTTACATAAAACCTATTAAAATCACCACCCTGGTGTCAAGTGCCTTTTGTCCGGAGCCGTACCGACCCACACCGTGCATACAGATATTTGCGCGAAAATGTAAGGAGTTGAAGTAAAAAGTCGTCTGAAAAATGAATACTCAAGTAAAGTATAGATACCCAAAATTTATTTTTCTACTTAAGTACAAGTTAAAGTATTTGTACTTTACACCTCTGCCTCGTATAAACCACACCCCTTAGCGGATTTCCTGTTGTCTGCACTATTGCGCAACGCATGCAATGCCCCTTATCTGCTGAAAGACCGTTAAAGTTCTTTGGAATGCTTAACATTTTCCATTTCTTCACAGGAGTGAGAAGCTCACCAAAAGCTGGGATGGGTTTCTGCCTTCTGTCTTCTTCATATGGACTTTGAGGTCTCAGTGTGTCCTCAGCTTGAGCTCCTCCTTCATAAGCACACACACACAGATTAAAGGGCAGTTGGAGAGGGAGATAATGTAAGTAAACACAACGGTTCTTATTCAAATTATCTATACAGCATGGTCTAAAGTGCATGGTGAATGTGTGTTTAGGGCGTGTCAATCTCCACTTTTGGTACTAAACAGAGTACACTCTGAGTGCAAAGTAAGGAACAATTGAAGAAATAAGTGTTGTGCACTTGCCTCTGCGCGAACAATGTGTTTGACCACCAGTTGTTTCAAGAAGGACATAAGTTACATTTGTTTCTGACCCAATGTCGGCAGTGTGCGTGAAAACTATGGAGCCAAATCCAGGTCAAAAGTTTTGTTCATTTTAAAAACGTCTCTCTGTTACGTATGTAACCTTCGTTCCCTGAAGGGAACGAGACGTTGCGTAAAGATGCTGTGGGAACGCCCCTGCATGACCGTGTCATGAAGCACGTGTGAAAATTAACCAATGGCGAGCTGGTACGTCATAGCGGGGACGCCGGACCAGGGCGCTATGAAGGGACCTGAAGGGCAGGACCATTCATCTCTGAAAGGCCGAATCGAGTGCCACGGGCAGGCCTGGAGTATGGCAGGCCTGGAGTAGGGAAGCTCTGGGAACACTTATACCTACTCACCATACGAGCAGGTGACCGTGGTGTGAAGTTTTTAAAAGTGCACACTCGACGAGAGCACCCGTGCTCAAGGCGAGGGTCTGTCCCCGACAGGAGGGCTTCTGCAGCCGCCATACCCCGATAGAATGGGCCCGGGCAGCCGAGATGCGGGGCCGATTCATAAGAAAGTGTCATGGCCCTAACCACTCACTTGCTGCGGCTCTGTTAAATGCCTGGTCCGACGTCAGGAACGGAGGACGGACGCCACAAAGAAAGAGAGATGCCCCAAAGGCAGACGGGAAGACCTTTGGAAAACATAGCAGGACCTCCAGTACTGAACCGACCGGGCAGTTAACTGGGTCCGCAGTTGTTCCTACAGCAGGTGGCACCATCTACCGGCATACGCCCTCCTAGTGGCGGGGCTCTGGAGTAGGAGGTGGTCTCTACGACCTCAGTCGAGTGACCGGACCTTCAAAGGCGGGCCCTTTCAAGGGCCACGCCCATAGCTTCCAATGCTCAGGGCAGGGGTGAACTATGGACCCCGACGCCTGAGACAGCAGGTTCAACCTGATGGGGATCTCCACCGGGGGGCCTGCGAGAAGCGATATTAGGTCCGCAAACCATACGCGGGCCGGCCAGAACGGGGCTACTAACAGTAGGCTGACGCCGTTCTGACAGACCCTATCCAGAACCCCTGGGAGCAGAGCAACCGGGGGGGAAGCGTACAGGCGCATGATTTTTGGCCATGCCTGTACCAAAGCATCCAAGCCGAGAGGGGCGGGGTGCGTAAGGGAGAACCACCGAGGACAATGAGTTGTCTCTACGGAGGCAAATAGGTCCACATCGGCGCGACCGAAGTGACCCCAAAAGAACTCCATCGCCTCTGGGTGGAGTCTCCAGTCCCCGGGCCTCGGCCCCTGCCTCGACAGGGTGTCTACCCCTTGGTTCAAGACGCCCGGGATATAAGCCGGTCTTAACGAGCGGAGCTTCCCCACGGACCACAAGAGGATCTGGCGGGCTAGCTTGTTCAGCGGCCGAGAGCGCAGGCCTCCCTAATGGTTGATGTAGAAAACCACTGATGTGTTGTCTGTCCGGACAAGCACATGCTGGTCCGTCAGGGCTGGGCGGAAGTGTTTGAGCGCCTGAAACACCGCCAGCATCTCCAGCTGGTTTATGTGCCAGGACTGGATATGATGCTGCCAGTGACCACTCATGATCGCACCCCAGCCCGTGAGGGAAGCGTCTGTCGTGAGGATGACCCGACGACAGATCGCCCCTAAAACGGGCCCTTGGGTTAGAAACCCAGGGTGCCTCCATATGACCAAGGCCCTCAGGCAGCCTGATCAAAGTCACTCGGCCGTGACTTTGATCAGGCGGTGCTGGTTCCCCCTTGGCGAGAACCCCTTGGTCTTGAGCCACCACTGCAACAGTCTCAAGTGTAACAGGCCGCGAGGGATCACATTGGATGCCGCTGCCAGGAGACCTAACCGTCTCTGAAACTGTTTTACAGTGAGTGGCTGGCCTAGCCTAGCCTGCTGAACAGCAGAGAGGATCGAAACTACCTGAACGGGGGACAGGTGTGCCCGCATCGTGGTCGAATCCCAAATTCCGTCCAGGAAAGTGGTCCTCCGTGCTGGGGACAGCACGCTTTTCCTGCTGTTGAGTCTCAGCCCCAGACGGTTGATGTGAGCGAGCACAACCTCACGGTGTTGGGCCGCCAGGCGCTCGGAGGGCGCTAAAATCAACCAGTCGTCCAAGTAGTTCAAAATACGGATGCCCCGAAGACGCAATGGCGCCAGAGCTGCATCCACGCATTTTGTGAACATACGGGGCGAGAGGGCTAGGCCAAAAGGAAGGACCTTGTATTGGTAAGCTTTATCCCCAAAAGCGAACCTCAGAAACTTCCTGTGTCGAGGGAGAATGGGAATAGGAAAGTACCGTGACAAACCAGTCCTCAGACCTGATTTGTGCCGCGATCTGGTTGAGAGTGAGCATCTTGAAGCTCAACTTCGCAACAGCGCGGTTCAAACCGCGGAGATCCAGAATCGGACGCAAACCCCCATCCTTCTTTGGAACAATGAAGTACCGGCTGTAATAGCCTGACTCTCTGTCTGGGGGGAGAACTCGTTCTACGGCTCCCTTCCGCAGCAGGGTCTGTACTTCTTGTTCCAACACCAGAGCCTGCTGGGGGTCTACCGCCGTGGGTAGTACGCCCCAAAATCTAGGCGGCCGCCACCTAAACTGGATGGCGTAGCAGACATCGATTGTGTGCAGGACGCATTGAGATACGTTGGGGAGGGCTCGCTACTCACCCGAAAAGTTTCTCAGGGGCTCCGGCCCCTCGGGCTCACGCTCGCTGTACCCGGTCGTGCCCCGAAGCGGCGGCGGGGACAACGGGCTCCCAACTCCCGGAGAGTACCGGGGAGACGGGAGCACTGAAGAGTGCGGTGGCACCCTACCACCTCCGGTGGGGGTCACTCTCCGGGCTCTGACCCTTACGGTGTCAGGGCCTATTGGACGAAGTTCTCTCCGCTGCGGCCGTCCTCAGACCAGTCCGGCCGCGAAAGAACCTCGTCCGAGCGTGCCGTGCTGCGGCCCGGCCTCGACGGGGGGATGCGCGCAGCGCGACGCTCTCCTGCTGCACCAGGTGGTGAGAGCTAGTCGACGGCCCCCGCGGACGTGGCGTCGTCGGGGAACGAAAGAATCGATCGCCTCCGCCTGCCACCTCTCAGCGCGGAGTTTATCCGCCACAGCCCCAATGGCACCTCCAAAGAGGGTAGTGGGGGAGAGAGGGGCATCCAGAAGGAAGGACTTGTCCTTCTCCTGCAGTGCGGAGTGGCTCAGCCAAAGGTGCCGCTCCGTAGCCACCATGGCTGCCATGCAGCGGCCGACGGACTTTTCCGTCTCCTTCGTGGCTCTTAACACGAGGTCAGCCGTGTGCCTCAGCTCACGCACTGCCTCCTGCGTTAGTTCCGTCCCCTCGGCCACGTCGGCCAGCAGCTCTGCCTGATATGCCTGGATAAGCGGCATCGTATGCAGGCAGCACGCCGCTTGCCCCGCCGCCGAGTAAGCCCTGCCCACCAGAACAGAGGTAGTCCTCGAAGGCTTGGTGGGCAGTACCGGTGTCCTCAACGACACGGCCGCGGGGGAAACATGGCTCGCCAGGCCCCCCTCCGCGGCCGGCATCCTTCCGTAGCCATGTCGCTTAGCCTCAGCTAAAGACGAGTACAATGCCGTACGCGGGTTGTACACACGAGCAGACACTGGCCTACTCCAGGACGCCGACACCTCAGTGTGGACGTCTGGGAAGAACGGCAGACACCGGCGTGGAGGCACTCTGCGGGCAGGTAAGAACCGCTCCTGCAGACGGCTGCTGCTCACCCGCCGGCCAGCTAATATGTAATCTGTCACCGGGTGAGGACCTCCAGCAATTCTTGTGCGGCAGCGGGGGAATAAGTCGCCTCGGCGTCAGCCTCCGCTGCTTCTATGCTCACCACGTCCAGCTCCTCGGACAAAACGTGAGAGTGGCGTCTCATCCGGGGTGGAGGAAGCCGCGGAGCGTCCCTCCGCCTCCGGAAACGAACACCTGGATCCCATGGTGAAGGGCCGGGAAAAGGCGTCAGCCGTCCCGGAATCCTCCGTGAGATCCATTTGTGATCCCCAGGAAGGCAACCAGGGCTCCACCTCGGCACGAGCCGAAGCGGAGCCGCGGGGAGCACGCCTCGTCGAGCCGTCCTCATTGAAGAGAGCTCGACGGGAGACACGAGATTGCCACGGCAAATGCTCACAGTCTGCACAGCTAGCCCTTGAGGGGGCTAGCTGAACGTGCTCCATGCCTAAGCAGACAACACACAGGTCGTGTGAGTCTCTGCCCGTAATAAATCGGGTGCAAGGGGGAACACATTGGACAAACCGCTCAGCAATTTCTATCTAAGTGGAAAACTTCACAAGCACCAGATGAATGTCACGGTTCACGAATCCACTGCCCTCCCCTTGTCTTGTGTGTCATGTGTGGGTGTGTGAAGTGGGCGGAGTCAGCAATCCCGCGTAATCAGCAAGACAGCTGATCACATTTTGTGTGCCAGCTGTAGCCCATTTCGCCACCCTATATATTCTCACCATGTTCTTCCTCTCATTGTCAGATCGTTGTTTGATGTCGCCCGTGTTGTGTCGTGTTCCTGCCGGCGTTCCAGTCTCGTGCCTCATATGTTGTTCCTACCTATGTTCACCGAGTTTGTCTTCACTGCCTTGGGGTTCGTCGTCACCACCCTCACCAATCTACCTGTCACCCACCACCAGGAGGATCATCGTGGGAGTTCGGGACTGTGGTTATTGTCACTGACCTAATAAACGTTGTTTTCACTCGCATACCTGCTTCCGCGTCGTAAGAGTCATGACAATGAAGGCACAGAGATGAATGGTCCTGCCCTTCGGGCCCCTTTATAGCGCCCTGGTCCGGCCTCCCCGCTATGACGTACCAGCTCGCCATTGGTTAATTTTCACACGTGCTTCATGACGCGGTCACGCAGGGGCGTTCCTACAGCGTCTTTACGCAGCTCGTTTATTTTTTATATAAGTTTATTTTTTTGAATCTTCACTTATATATTTTTTTATATTCAGTATTATATTTTTCGGTTGAAGAATTTATATTTTCGCATTCAGATCTTTTTTCACATGTATTTTTCAATGTTCAACAAAAAACATTTACTTTTTAAATTATTTTTGAAATTCATTTAGACTTTTCTCATCTCAATTTATTCTCAATTTTTTATTTCAGCTTTCCAGCATTTTCTGCAGAAAATACATTTTCTAATTTGAGTAGATATGCTGTGATTTTTTTTTTAACTTTTTGAGCATGGACATTTCTCAGCGGAATTGGGTTGAGCTACAAAAGGAGCTCAACGCCAGAAAAGAAGGGCTAATTAGAGAAGTACGCTGCGTTTAAAAGAATATTGTTCATGTAGTCTACGGCAAAAACTAAGTAAATAAAGGGAAGCCAGACAATACCAAAGTGTCTGAATCATCACAGATTCCCAATGAGATACACATTACTGCACCTCTGGAGACCAGCAAACCTTTAGTGGCTAAATTATGACTGGATTATAGATCTGCTTTCACTCACAGGCAAGATATGGAAGGGTTTTTGCCCAGGATTACAGGCTGTCCATGAAAGAAAGTGAATATAAGTAATACAGAATGAGGCGAAAGAGACGGTCAAAAAGAAGTGCAGGTATCATGTGCTTCACTCAAGGGTAAGCCCTCATGGAAATAGTAGAACTAAGGCCCTTTTTCAATACCTAAGACGGCCAGAATGGACTTGCGTTCTCGGGAGAATAGACACGGGGGTCCTGACTCACCGGTAAGGGAGAACGGAGAGTGATCATTTTGTAATTGGAACAGCAGCTGACTTGATGATGTCACCAGCTGGTTTTGCTAATACATTTTCAAAACAGATTCTGACTGGTAAGTATTTTTTTTTACATATTAAATCATATATATATATACACACACACATATTACACAAAAATATGTACCATCAATATATATATATATATATGGAGCACCAGAGAAAAATATATATTTATATGCCTGATTATTTTATGTCTAATTTATATAAGACATAAAATAATTAGGTTTCTCAATGGATCAGATCAGAGTTGTTATACAATTGAACATCTTGTGTGGTGCTGCTGAACTTTACTGGATTACACTGGCAGGTGTAATCGAATCTATATTCATATTAGATGGAAAACCACATAAAACGTTACTGAGGTGAACATTTAATTCAGGGCTGTTATATTACATCACACTGCATTAGCGTACTGGTTTCATAGAGGTTGGATAAAGTAACAACAATTAAAAGTTAATTTTTTACCATAGTTGTACATTCCAACCCATCGTTTGATACTCAAACATCAAGTACAAGTGAGGTAGTCCTTGTCCAGTTAAATGCACAAACATCACTATAAGTTCAATTGAAAATCTACCTGAACCTCATCTCATCTGTGTAGTTAAGAACCTCATAGCATTTTATGTATATGCTAACATAGAGTCCATCTCGTTTCGCTCTCTTTCTTTGATCCATCTGCTCCCCGACATCAGCAAGGAGAAGGCTTGGTAGTGAAGGCCATAGCTGAGTTAGATTAGCTTTCATCTTGGCTAGCTCTTTCTCTATTTGTTTTTTGGTCTTCCATTTGAGAATATAAGGGTTGAAAAATCATTAATCTTCAGAACAAAACCCTGGCCAGCCGGAGCAAATTCAGATGAACGGGAGGAAGACCACAATCTGTTGGGAATCTGTTACCAGCCTTTTCTTCAATCTCCTACACATCTCTCTGATGCATTAACCAGCTAATTAACAACCAGCACTGTCTAATTGATGTGACTGTGCTCTGACTTCCCTGGGAGGGGACGCTTTACACAGAGGTGACTGACTCTAATGTTTCCAGCCTCTGGTTGTGAAACATAGCATACAGAACGGAAATATGACAGCACTAGAGTTTGACATGATCATGACAAATTTGGACTAAGGACTTCAACAGAAAGGATGAAGCCGCTCACTAAGTGCATCTGTGCATCTTTTCTCCGTCCTGATATCTATACCTCCCTGTGTATTGATGCTAACATAGATATACAGTATATAAAAGCTGTATGTCTTACAGCGCAGTATAGAACGTCCGCACATGGCGGCCATCTTGGTCAGCTCGCTCACCTATAACATTGTGTTGGTAGTGGTACATTTACTTTAAATAATAATAACTTTCCAACAGTTTGGTTTGTTAGCAACGTCAGAGATATAGTGATGACACTGCATACTTATGAATAATGTTCTGTTTAATGTCATTTTCGTATTAAAACCCATGCTTATAATTATAATTATTGTCATAAATACATCTCTGTGCAGGGTGGGGATTTCAACATGCAGCACCCAAACTTCAACGGTTCATACTTCTGTAGTAAACCAATTTAAGTGTTGCTTCTGGCGAGATGCATGTCTTCCAGATGATGTTATGAACCCAGGCTGGATGGAGTGTTATATCCGTATGAACCAAGCAGCCCTCACAGTTGTTTCAGCCATGGATGATGGAACATTGTTGCTTCATCCAAACACTGAGACAATAAATGGTTTTCAACTTTCAGTAGTAGCTGCCTCCATCATGTGAGAAAAGTCTTTTCAGGCTAAATGTTTTGTCTGTTGTGAATGTGACTTATTCTTAAATGCATACAACAACTTCAAATGGAGGTGCAGTATGACTGGAGGTGCAGTTTGGTTAATTGTTTATTAGTGAGATGGATCAATGAATTTTAAATTTCAGAAGACTCCAACAGTACTAGTTAATTTCCCAGATTTCCATGTAGACTTTAGAATTTGTCAGAAGAAATGGAACTGATTTAAATTGTTACTTCCGTGAGACGACAACGTACATAACAAGATTTCACTCTTTCGCTTATAGACCAGTGTAACCAGGAGGATATTTTGAGTATTGTGACACAAGGTCCTGAGCCCTTGTCAGCGTCGCCCTGGAAACAGAGCAGGCACACCTGCACCTGCTCATCACGGGCTGAGCGGCCACACCTGCGATAACCCTCAGGGGCACACACCGTTAACGTGGCTTGTGTTATTTCCCCCCAGAGAGCAGTGGGTGACCACCAACCCGTCCGTCCCCTCGGACTCCACGGACGCACGCAGCACCGCGCACCGGGAAGAAGACACAGAGAGAGAGTCGAGCACCAGGAAAAAAAAAACTCACGCAACGTAATAAAATCCGCCCTTCGGGGCACTCACCGTGACCCTCGTGTCGTGTGTTTCTTCGTCCCCGTCACACTGGTGGAGAATGCGGGCATAGCGCTGAAGAAGCACCGACCGGAGTGTCTCACCCCATTTTTTTTTTCCTCTTCGGGTCGCTCATTCACGTTCCCTTCTGGTTTCCTCCCGTGGCGTCCGCTCCCCGGAAGATGTAGGACCTACTCAAACACCTCACAGAGGTGAGCGTGCGCCAGCAACAGCTCGCCGAGCATATGGCCTCCCGACAAAGCAACACTGAGCGGGAGCTTGCCGCCCTGCACCTGGGCGTGACCCCGCGGACTCCGCCACCGGATCCCCGTGCCCAGGCCACGCAGCTGATTCCGAAGATGACTGCGCAGGATGACGTCGAGACCTTCCTCCAGATGTTTGAGACAATCGCCACCCGGGAGGCCTGGCCCAGGGACGAGTGGACGTGGATCGTGACGCCGTTGCTGACAGGAGAAGCACAACGAGCTTCATGCGGCTCATATGAGGAGCTATAGAAGGAAATCTTGGGGCGACTGGGGTTATCGCCCCTTAGCGTCGCTCAACTCGTCCACGACTGGGAATATAACACACGGCGGCCGGCCCATGCTCAAGTCACGGACCTCTCATGTCTGGTCCAGCACTGGCTACTGGCCGGGGGCCCCACCGCACACCAGGTAGCGGAGCGGGTGGTGGTTGATCGCCTGTTACGGGCACTTCCTCGCCCTCCCAGCCAGCAGCTAGCATCCTACCAACGTCGACGAGTTGGTAGAGCCCATCGAGCTGGCGGAGGCCACCCAACGCCGGGAGGTTGGAGAGAGAGAGTTGTTCTTTCCCCGCCGGGAAACCCGCGAGAAACGCACGCCAGAACGTGTCCAGCGACCAGTAAGCTAGCCGGCGGTTTCTGGCCTGCAGGACGAACCTATGCCCACCGAAGCGCCAGCGACCCCTGGACGGGCTTGGCTGACTAACTGTGCCGGGCACGCGGAGACTCCAAAACAGGCCCCGCAGGCGGAAGTGAGGATATGTGGCCGACCATTCCTCGCCCTCCTGGACTGGGGAAGCGCAGTCAGCCTCGTCAGGCCCACCGTCCTTCCTCCTCGACCCGAGCCCAAAGCTCGCCTGCCCATCACCTGCATCCACGGCGATACCAGGCAGGTGCCATCGCGGCGCATCACCATCATGGCGCTGCCCGGAGCATGGTCGGTGGAAGTGGAGATTGTCAGGCGTCTACCGGTGCCGGTCCTACTAGGGAGAGATTGGCCGGGCTTCGACCGCCTCCTAGTCACCACCAGCCAGCCGGCTAGCCCCGCCGGAACCGCCCACCGCGCCCCGCGACGAAAAGGCCCCGATGACTCCCCGCGCTGCTGGCCTTGCATAGCCCCAGGGAGGGTGAGTCATCCCACCATAACCCTAATCTGTACTTTGACCTCTTCCAGCAGGTGTCCGGGGCTTGGGGGTTCGCCAGGGAGCAGCACGAGGATGATCGCCTAAAGCACTGCTGGTCCCAGGTGAGGGTTGCCAATGGGAAGGAACTCCAACCGGCACCTCACCCCACGCCTCACTTCGTGATAAAGAACGGCCTGCTTTTCTGTGTCGCGCAACGAAGGGGGGAAGAAAAAACCCTGCTGGTGGTCCCACGGACAAAGACTGAAGCAGTGATCGAACTAGCGCATGCCCACCCCATGGCCGGCCACCTGGGGGCCCAGAACACCACCCAACGCATACGCGACCGGTTCCACTGGCCGGGTCTGGATGCCGAGGTCAAGCGCTTCTGTCAAGCCTGTCCCACCTGTCAACGGACGTCGCCACACACCCCGCCCCCGAGCCCACTAATTCCACTGCCCAAAGCGGCTCCGCACCACCGTGTACCACCCGCAGACTGATGGCCTGGTCGAGCGTTTTAATCAGACGCTAAAACAGATGCTGCGTCGAGTGGCGGCTGAGGACAGGCGGGACTGGGACAAGATGCTGCCGTACATCCTGTTTGGGATCCGAGAAGTACCCCAGGCGTCCACCGGCTTCACCCCATTCAAGCTCCTCTTCGGCCCTGGCATTTTTGCTCAGACTGATCCACCACAATCGGTGGGACACAACCACCAACCAGTACGCTATCCTTGCGGTCCCTGTAGATATGCACATCTACTGTTCCGTTCCCAAAAACCCATACAAAGCTGAGAACTATGCACATCTACTGTTCCGTTCCCAAAAACCCATACAAAGCTGAGAACTACTGTAAGTGCCATGGACGGTAATCAGACAGTTGATGGACCCCATTGACTTCCATAGTATTTTTTTTTCTACTATGGAAGTCAATGGGGTCCATCAACTGTCTTTTTACCGACATTCTTCAAAATATATGTTTTTGTTTATCAGAATAAAGAAATTCATACAGTTTTGAAACAACTTGGGGGTGAGTAAATGATGACAGAATTTTCATTTTTGGGTGAACTATCCCTTTAAAGAGCACAAACACCTCTTTAATATGACACCAAACAACATTTACCTAATTGTTGAGACACTTCCCATAAAAAACCTATACAAACAAATTACTCACACAAAACGTCCTGATAATATTTATATACAATTTAAAGTATTCACTTGCCGTAATATTGCATTGAAACATTATAAAATATCTAGTTAGTTGAATATACAGCTTTCAAAATGCAAAGCGGGTTTTTAACCCCCAAATAACATACGTTAGCGACCTCTTCTAACGTGTAACTCGTTGTGGGCGAGTAATAATTAAAATAATCAAATGGCATCATTTAAGTTTTTAAAGAAGAAAGGCCGTTGACGTTATGAGTTTTAAATGGTTACATTAGAATATCCGAAGTTGCAATTGAATAAGTGAACTCTCAACTCTGCTAGCTACAAAAACAGTGCAAAATAGCCTATGCTGTGTTATTTTACTTTAGCTAACTGAGTGGCCATTGCAGTAACTTTTAAGTGACAATTTGACAAATGACAACCTGACACTCAGACTTTATAATAGCAACAACCAACAACGATAATGTTTGTTGCCTTATTATGTGTGTGTGGGCCCAGCCAGGACACACACTGTCCTCATGCACCCGCCCTGATTAACACTCCCTCCCTGTTAGCTACCTGCTGGCTTACCGTTTCGATGACACTCTCCTGCTCACTCTGTCCCTCCTGGACTTCACTGTCAGACTCAGACACCTGCTGCACCGTCTCCTCTGCTGCCTGCGAGCTAGGGTTGCCAACCGTCCCGTATTACCCGGGACATCCCGAATTATGGGCAATTTTGATTTGTCCCGTCCGGGACAGCTCCAGTCCCGATTTCCAATCACAGCCTGCTAAGTCAATGACGCGCGAAAAACTCCCGGTTGTTGTGAATCAGACCAGTGTGCGCGCGGGGGCCGGGTGGCCAGAGCGGAGCATGTGAGGTTGTGCAAGCCCGGCCGCCGACCGCTAGCACCCCCCCGTCAGCCCGCGAAAGTGTCCCTGATTGCACAGCCACGGGAGTTCCCGCCGCAAGTTCCTGGCCAACTGGCAGGGCCCCTACACAGTCACCGAAAAAATGGGCCCGGTTACCTGCCGAGTCCGGCAGCCGGGGAGACGGAAGGAGGACCAAATGTACCACATAAACCTCCTGAAGCGCTGGGTTGGGACCGGACCCCAGCTGGCGGCCCTCGCTCACCTACACCCCGTGGCTGTCGACATGGACCCCCAGCTATCGGCGGCCCAAAAATTGGAGCTGCAACACCTGGTGAGTCAGTTCACCGATGTGTTCTCTCCCCTGCCGGGGTGGACCCAAGTTCTCAAGCGCGATATCTGCACAGCTCCCGGAGTCATCATCCGGCAGCGGCCCTATCGCGTCCTGGCGGCTCGACGACACGCTATCGAGGAAGAGGTACAGGAGATGCTGAGGTTGGCCATTGAGCCCTCACGCAGCCCGTGGTCCAGCCCGATCGTCCTGGTACCAAAGCCCGATGGCACCTTCCGCCGCCTCAATGAGGTCTCTGAGTTCAACAGCTACCCAATGCCGCGGGTTAATGAGCTGTTGGATCGCCTAGGAAGGGCCCGGTTCATCTCAACCCTGGACCTCACAAAGGGGTACTGGCAGGTCAAGCCGAAGACCGCGTTCTCCACCTGGCACTGGCAGTACCGGGTCCTTGCCTTTTACCTGCACTTCTCCTCCTTAGCCTCTCCCCTGACAGACCTGACCAGGAAGGGGCAACCAGAGAAGGTCCCGTGGAACCCGGAGACAGAAAACGCGTTCCGGCGGATAAAAACAGCCCTCACGTCGGCCCCGGTGCTCCGAGCCCCCGACTTCAACAGCCCCTTCCTGGCACAAACGAATGCATCAGATACCGGGTTGGGAGAAGTCTCCTCCCAGGTCCTCAACGGCGAGGAACACCCGGTTGTCAATATCAGCCGGAAGCTGACCCCTGCCGAGCAACAGTACGCGACCGTCGAAAGAGAGGCGTTGGTAGTCAAGTGGGCAGTCCTGGAGCTCCGCTACTACCTCCTCGGCGACCACTTCACCCTGATCACGGACCACGCCCCTCTACAGTGGATGGCCCGTGTCAAGGATACCAACGGCAGGGTGACGCGGTGGTTCCTCGCCCTCCAGGATTTCCGCTTTACGGTACAACACTGAGCGGGGAAGGAAAACGCCAACGCCAATGGCCTGTCAAGGTTATGGTCAGCTTTTGCGGACCGGTAAGGCTCCACCCCCCACCCTGCCCCAATCTCCCCGCTTCTCCACAGGATAGGACGACTCTTAGGGGGGGGGGGATGTGACACAAGGTCCTGAGCCCTTGTCAGCGTCGCCCTGGAAACAGAATAGGCACACCTGCACCTGCTCATCACGGACTGAGCGGCCACACCTGCGTGCCATCAGGCGCTGGCTTGATAAGCCTCAGGGGCACACACCGTTGGGGGGGAGATGTCCCGCAGGACCTGCTTAACGTGGCTTGTGTTATTTCCCCCCAGAGAGCAGTGGGTGACCGCCATCCCTCCGTCCCCTCGGACTCCACGGACGCAGGCAGCACCGCGCACCGGGAAGAAGACACAGAGAGACAGAGAGAGGCGAGCACCAGGGGAAAAAAAACGCCCTTCGGGGCACTCACCGTGACCCTCGTGTCGTGTGTTTCTTCGGCCCCGTCACAGTATCTAATATAATTTTAAATTGTTATACTCAAGACGTTACAAGATTGGTAATCTAAATAGTTCTGATTGTAGAGCAGGGTGTCAATCACAGCAGTTTTACATGGTTATGTTTTCATTGGCTATTTTGGGAATTGCAGACTCCCAATTGGTTAAAGAAAAATAAGCCCATGCTTTCTAGAAAAAATATCAGAGTGAAGGAATCAGGAAACGTTTATTGCCATCATATTCAACTCAATTTATTTTGTATCGCCCAAAATTATTCTTGGTTGTTTGGTACATTTGTCTCTGTTAAACTGTACATGTTAAAACGTGGCTGCTCTGTTTAAAGTGTCTTTAAGAAAACTACTCTCTGCATTGACAAACTATTCTTTTGTTGTTACTCAGTTCATTCTAAATTCAATTCTAAAGAGAAAATAAAACTCAGAATGTTTAACTGATGGTTAAAGGATACAATTTCATGATTGTAATAGCCTTGTTTTATACAGGATAGGTTTTTGAGATTCCCTGAAAACCTTCTGGATATTGAATTCTCCCTGACGAGGGAGATGGTGAGCCAACACTGAACCTGAGCATCTTCTTACACCAAGGAGTTGGACCGAGAGATTTCCTGTTACTAAGGTAAGGACGGTTTCTTCTTCAGCTCTCATCACCTGAGTGCACCAGTGTGGTAGGACAAAGACAGCCACAGACCTCACGACTAGGGTTGCGAACCTTCCCGTATCACCCGGGACATCCCGAAATATGGGAAATTTTGATTTGCTCCAGTCCCGATTTACAATCACAGCCTCCAAAGTCAATGAAGAAAACTCCCGCTTGTTGTGAAGTTGTGCCCTGCTCATTGTGCAAGCCCGGCCGGCGACCGCTAGCATAGCGCCCCCCCCCCCTGTCAGCCTGCAAAAGTGGCCCTAATTTGGGGTTGGGAGAGTTGGCAACCCTACTCACGACTGACTTACTCTTTTGATTCATTTGAATTGAATTAACTTTTGATCAAACCATGAGAAAAGAAACAAGGAAGAACTTAAGGGAAATTGGTCCTAGAAGATCCAATTGATAGAACACTGAGACAATTCAAGAACACAGTTACCATTTCAACGGAGCGGTGTGGAACATTTGTCAATAAGAAAAATAGTCAGTGTTATTTCCTCAGGGAGCTGGCAGTTTATTAAGGATTTGTGAGCGGAGGTTTTCACTGGTGATTTTTGTGTGGAAGTGTTTTATATCTCTTCCTTCTAAGAAATCTATTCCGAGATGAATTTGTGAGGTGTATAGGCATAGGCTGAACCGGTCTTGGAAATGGGAATGTCTGGCCTACAGGGGGGACTTCCTGCAGGCATCATAAGAATTACCTCCACTGCTCCCACTGCCTTAAAAAAGTCATAAAAGCCAAATTACCAAGAACAGATGAATATAATCTTCTCCTCAGCAGCATGATATATTTCAGGCTGAGAAAAGAACTTGTTTTGGTTACTTTAAATTCAAAATAAATAAGTTTGGCCATGTACTTTTAGCTAAAAGTAATAATGCAATATCAAGGCAGAGGAGATTAATACTGTAAATGAAAACCACACCAGCAAACACATGTATTAACTTGTATGCAAGGACTCTCTTTTTTTCTATTGTATAGGATACGAGCTATTTTAACTGTAACTGAAGATATTACAGAATATGTCCAAGCTACAGTTGCTGAATATCACCACACACATCGTTCTTCTTCAGCTTGATGCTGCTTCCCCCTTTCTCCATAAAAGTTAGTTTATAATCACAAAACAAAAAGAGCAAAGCAAGTTCAGTTACTTCGTGTATTTATTCTGTAACGTTTCTGATAAGTGATATTTCAGGTTAATGACATGTCTACCTGATGCCATAATATACGTATATAAAACCGTCTCAGCTTCAGTAGGATGTTAGTCAGCCTCTAAAGTGTGAAAGTTAAGCCATTAAAGTTACTTTCACTAACGTGAGCTGCTTGTTGGCTATTTGCTATTTCAGGGAAGAATCTCGGTCACGGGCTGAATGGGGGGTGATGTTATATATTCTATTATAACATTTATTGGTAGATATTCAAGTGAATTATATTACTTAACGTTACATTTAGAAGTGAACCGCGTTGTCCCGCGTCCGTCCTGGATAAATTAAATCCTTGTCGCCCCGCACTGCATGCTGGGATATGCTGCGCCGCAAAGGGTAGCTCAGGTGTGTCCTCCAAATCAGCTCCTTGAGACAGCGGTAATATGTCCTTGAGCAAGACTCTTGACCCCAACATTGCTTCTGTAGCTGTGACTTATGTGTGTGAATGCTAGTCACTGATGGACAGGTGGCACTGTGTGATAGCTCCTGTCATCAGTGGGTGAATGATGACATGAAGTGTTAAAGTGCTTTGAGGGGTCGGATGACTAGAAAAGCACTATACAAGTACAATCCATTGCCCATTTTAAGATTATTAATTTTTTTTTCACTGAAGTATCTCACATAGCTGTTCAGTGTATCCTTTATTCTATACGCTTGGTTTAGCCTGGTGGTTAATTCATGCTCTCTGGTAGGGATAGTCACTGCCTCGGGGGCGCGTCCCAGTGAATTGTGGGTCAAAAACGGGACTGGGCCACTTGTCAGGCAAGGCCCCAAGGCATCGGATGGCTCGACAGTAACTTTTTAGTTGCAGTGAGCGGTGGGGGCAGATGGACACACAGCAAAAGATGGCAAACCTTGCAAAATATTTTCTTTTGGGCCCAAATTTGCTTAAATTACAGTTGCATAGGATTGAAGGGGATTTAAAAACGGAAATTAACATAATATTTATTATAATGTTTTGATTGACGTAAAATCACACATATTTGCGTAGGGAGTGACACTCTGAGTTTACCATTTTGCAGAACCATGTTTCCACAGTAGCCCTGAATTGACTAACCAAACACTGTATCTATTAAGAGCCATTGTCATTTTGTGTACTGCAGAGCTTGTTCTTACCCCTTCCATCATTTCTTGGAGCTTTTCCAGCCTTCACGCAAGGAGCAGTGATCAGTGGAGAATTGGGGGGGTCCTGGAGAAGGCAGAGGGAGAGAGCTGGGCTGCCGCTATGTCAAATATTGAGTTTAAATCGACAAAGATCTAAAAGCCACCTGATCAGGCATGGCCCCTGGGGACCGCATTAACGATAAAATGCAGACCCCTGACAGTAAAAAGGCTTTACAACTCTCTGAAGTTGGAGCACTGCTGTTGTCGAAGGATTTTGATGGTCAGCTGGAGCGACAGGAGATGCAGCGGGTGGGAATCATTGAACCTTCCACTAGCCCCTGGGTCTTCCCAGTCGTCATGGTCCCTAAAAAACAGAAGGATGCATGGCGGTTCTGTGTAAATTTCAGGCCCCTCAACAAGGTGACCAAAAAGGACCTCTACCCCCTTCCAAGCATTGACGAGGCCCTTGACATGGTGGCAGGGTCTTCCTGGTCTTCATTGGACTGGCGGAGCGGGTATTAGCAGGTCCCCCTCCACCTGGAAGCTCAGGCCAAGACTGCCTTCATCACTACTTGGGGCTTATGGCAGTTTAAAGTCCCTCTGATGGCCTCTGCAATGCCCACCGCCACATTTAAGAGATTAATGGATATGGTGCTGGCTGGTATTCCCCGGCAAAAGTGTGTTGAGTACCTGGATGACATTCTGCTGAATGGTGACTCATTCACGGCGTGTTCTGGAGAGAGGGTGGCAGCTGTGGGTCTGAAGCTGCACCCACAAAATTCTCTTTTATGCAGCGTGATGTCACGTTCCCGGGACATAGACTTGGGAGTGGCGGTGTCAGCACTATGGATGAGAAGGTGCAGACTCTGAAGGATTGGCCTACCCTCAGACGTGAAAAGCTTCTTAGGCCTGGCCTCCTATTAAGGCAAGGTTTGTGAGAGGGTTTTCCTGCATGGCTACACCACCGGTTAGAAAAAGGGTTAGGGTCTAATTGGTGTTACGTTTCCACCTCAGTTGGAGCTCGTTGGAGGTGGGGAGCGTAAACGCCTGTGCTGGCGCACCCAATGTAACCAAAGGTGGACGGTGAAGTAGTGTGGGGTGCAGCTGACAAAAATGAAGAGATATGACAACCAGAACTCACATTGGTCCGTGTGGGACGTTTAGTAATTCATAAAGAAAACACCACGCAAGTACACACACAACCACAACTAAGGAAGGGAGGAGAAGCTTACTAACCAGCTTACTGTCATGTCAAGAAAAATGTATTAGTCAGGTTGTCTCGTGTGAGTTCCTGCTTCATTTTGAAAATGAACCTCTTGTTTCAGTCTGATTGTCTGCCCTGCCCCCGATTGTTTCCACCTGTGCCCCTACATTGTCTGAGTCTCCCTTTGTCCTGTGCCAGTTCGTCTTGTCCCAAGCCACGGAACCAGCATATTTTATCAATACCTAAGACGGCGAGAACGTACTTGCGTTCCCGCGAGAATAGACTCGGGAGTCCTGACTCACGGGTTCGGGAGAACAGTAATTTCCGCAATTGGAACAGCAGCTGACTTGATGATGTCACCACGTCAGCTGGTCTTGCTAATACGTTTTAATATATGTAATATATAATCAGTCTTAAAATAATTAGGCAAAATATCTCAATGATCAGATTTGTTATACAGTCCAACATCTTTATGGATCTTCATTTTCATCTTAATGCAGATGAAGAGGAGCAGCTGTAGTTCTGGTGCTGCTGAACTGGATTACAATGACAGGTGTATATCTAATAAGTAATCATATTGGATGGAAGAAACAAAAACGTTACTTAGGTGAACGTTTAATTACATCACACTGCATTAGCCTTATTTTTATGGTTTTATAAAGGAGCACGTTGGGTACAGTAACAACAATTAAACAGTAAATATTTTACTGGATAATAACACATTCCACACACACTAGGTTTGTCTTGTTACTCAAACATCAAGAAGCTGATAGTGTAGAGGTAATTGTACAGTTAAATGCACAAACATCACTATTAATTGAATTGGTGATGTACCTGAACCTCTTCTGTGTCTCTACATTAATAGTGCTTAACCTTATAGTATTGTATGCAGAGGTGGAAAGCGTAACAACATTTTACTGAAGTACAAGTAAAGTTACCAGTCTAAAAATCTACTCCGAGTAAAAGTTACTGAGTTACTTTTTTAACAGCTGGGTGGGGTGCGGGGTTCTAGTAGTTAAAAAAAGACAAGGGAAAATTAATCTCAATCTAGTTGTTTTTAATTGAAGGAAGACCTTTACAAATTAAAGTGTAATAGCAAAAATAAAACATTTTAAACATTACTACAACCACTAAATATGGCATGAACCGTGGATTCAGTAAAGCAGGGGTGTCAAACTCATTTCAGGTTGGGGCCAGATACTGCCGACTTGGACCGAATGCGGACGGCGGACAGGGGGTGGCGTCGCTGAAGGGGGGGGGGAGGTGGCGTCGCTGACGGTGGTGGCGCTGGCGGTCCGACCGACGGTTCGCTGACGTCGGGACGTATGCACTCTAGTGGCGGACCGTTTACTCTGCGATCTCCTTAAACTGTCGCTGCTCTGCTCACTGAAGCAAAACGTGGACAATATCAGAGCCAAGAGCAGCGAATGTAGGCAACTACTGCTGCTAAAACATCCCGTCAGACCAGGATTATTTATTTATATCCGTTAATGAACTTTTCTCCTCTTGTTACCCTGGTAACCGCTGTCATTACAGACGGTTGCGTCGATTCTTACTGTGAAAATCTACGTACTTCCGGTTTAGCGGCCACGCTTCGTATTTTCATTGGATTTCAGCTGGGTTTGCGTCTGTTTTGTCCGCCTCCATCATTCTTGTTTAGCGCGTTCGTTCTCCCGCTCATCACTCAATCACTGCAGTGACCTTAGTTTCCTGGGCGCAGTTTTTTTTTTGCATTTTTTTTACTCAGTAACGGATATGATTTAAAATGTAGCGAAGTACAATACTTCAAACTAAAAATTCTTAAGTAAAATTACACAAAAACTACTCAATTACAGTAACGCAAGTAAATGTAATTCGTTACTTTCCACCTCTGTATGTGTTACGGTTTGGGGTCTTGTTTTATTTTGTAGTTTCATGTCTCTTATGTTCCTGGGTAACTTCACGTCCTGTCTTCCCCTGTGATTGTCTGCCATGCCTGATTGTTTCCAGCTGTGTCCAATCACCTGCACCTCCCTTGTGTATTTAAGCCCTTTGAGTCTCTTGTCGCGTCATTGTCTACTGTCGTCTACGGGTCTCTTCATAGTTATGCCACGTAAGTCATAGTTCATGTTGTTTTCTTTGATAAGATCTTTGTTTTTTCCCTCCTTCCCCCTTTTCTCGGGTGGAGTGGTTTTCGAGATTGTTTTTTGATTCCTCGACAATTAAAGTCCTTTTATTTTTGTATAACTCTGCGTCTGAGTCCTCCTTGCCCGCGACCCACCCGCACTGACAGTATGTATATAATATAGTGATCAATGAGGCTACATACCGTAAATAGATGACATGATCCTTAGTGATTAACTTCATAGTATTTAATATCTATGATACAGTGATCATGGAAGCTACAGTTAGATGACATGATGATTAGTGATTAACAAAGTATTTAACATCTATGATGCAGGGATTCAATTCATTTTATTTTGTATAGCCCAAAATCACAAATTACAAATTTGCCTCAGAGAGCTTTACAGTCTGTACACATGCAACATCCTCTGTCCCGAAACCCTCACATCAGCACAGGAAAAACTCCCCAAAATATGAAAAAAAGGGGAGAAACCTTAGGGAGAACGTCAGAGGAGGGATCCCTCTCCCGGGATGGACAGACTGCAATGGATGTCATGTGTACAGAATCAACAATGTAAAAGATGTACAATACATTCAAATCCTATAATACAAGTGCAAGTTGCAGAACAAGTGTACGGCAGGACCACTGCAGGGACAACCACCATCCACATAGGCTACTGTGTGGAGGGAGAGCAGAAAGATGTTGGTTTACGATGACAGTAATATGAATCATATTTAAAGTAGGGCCGGGACTCGATTAGAAATATTAATCTAATTAATCAAAATTAATCTCATTTTAATTGCATAAATATTTGACCTGAGAACAGTGAGAAGTAATTTTTTTCAGATGGATTTTTATTTTTGTTCAAACAATTCCAGCAGACAAGTGTAGCAATAGCATATTTAGAAGTATAGTACTTCATTAAAGAGAAATGAAGTACCAAGGCTGTCGTTATCGACATCCACATGAATGTTAAAATCACCCACTATAATTACCTTGTCCGTTTTAAGGACCAAACAGAGAACTGTGAAAATTCACATAAAAATAAATGGGATCAATGGTGCTAGTTATATTTGCATATGCAAGCAGCTGACCAGACATTAAATATCATACAGAAAAATATACAATAATGGATATGTGGAATTTTTTTAATGTATTATGATTACAATTCAGAGCTTCAGCGTTTCTTTGATCCTAAAGTCCTCCTGCCGGTTTAGAGTCTGAATGACGATCTCTTCATGTCCTATAATTAAAACATCGTTAGTTTTAGTGCACAATGTTAGACAATATCAAGCTGCACTCTGTGGATACAGAAAATACGTTAAAAGTTATTTATATATGAAGTTATGAATATAAACTCTGTCCTCAAACACGTTACCGGTGAACAACATCAGTCACCACATTAAAAGTTATGAAGACTCAGCCCAGTTATAGTAATATCTCATATATAACCGCTACAGAGACGTGAAAACCAGCGGAGCATTTCACAGAAGACTTCCCGGGCTGAGATGAACTGACCGCCCGGTGCTGGAGGAGTCTGGCGGTTCGTTAACTACACCTCACATCACCAACATCCACGGAGCTAATTGTTACCGAGGCTGAATGTTGACAAACCAACCGCAGAAAGGTTGCTTTAACAACTAAATTCTCGTCTGTTCTAAAATTATATTCCGTTACTTAAATATAGTAGTATTTATACACTTCGACATACAGATGTGTTTATTTTGTTGCCTGTTGCTGAGGTGAAATGCATTCTGGGATATTTGGCTCTCACAAGAACAGACGAACCTGCTCCAATGCATGCCCGGAAAAATGAGCAGGGCGAGTCACTTCACACTGAAGTATAATGACAGTTCTCAGCCAGATGCGGACTTTAGAATTGGAACAGTACTCGGGCTGCGACTGATGACATTTCATGAGTCGTCCACGAGAACTTAAGTCCACACAAGAACGCATATTGAGAAAGGGCCTTTATGTTATCGATTTATTCTAGGTTTGTTCCTCGCCCACGCGCGATTTCAGTGGCTCTTGCCCTCCTTTTTGTTAATAAACCTTGATTTTTTTTTTGTAACCTTGTCATGTGAGTCGTGCGTTTGGGTTCAGGACCATTGTCCGGTCGTGACACTTATCTCAATTGCCAGAACTACAGGTGTGACACCCGCCCAGCTAACATAGTGTGTGTAACAGAGATTTACCTATGTGATGCAAATGTACACCCATGGGCAGAACTACCCCTTCTACAGAACTCATGTAACGTCGAGCACAACAGGATATCACCCGACAGGAGTCAAACAAACAGGGTCTTTGACAGAATATACAAAAACAAGGCCTCTCTCTCTTCTCTGCAACAGCAAGGCTGGAATATAGAGGCCCCAGTTCATTAGCCGATTACTCCCAGGTCTTCAGACAGGCCACGCCTCCTCGCCAACAGCCCACCAGAACACCTGTGAACTCCAGACACAGAGAACAAGCACTCTACCCCACTCACACACCCACACAGTCAAAGGAACATAACATGGGACATGTAACAATTGGACAGAGAAGTGCCATACAGCAATCACTTTGTTCAGGCCCCGGCCCTCTCTCCGGCTGATCCCACCTTGCCTTTTATCCTCGGCACAGATGCCAGTAATGCAGGCTCAGGTGCTGTCCAGGCCCAGGTGACTTCTGGAGGGACAGAGTGGTGGCTTATCAGAGCAGACAGTTCAACAAGGCTGAACGCCGCTACTGCATCGCGAGACGGGAGCTGCTTGCCTTGGTCACTGCCATCAGGCTCGCTCGATTGAAGAACTACTAGCGTATGATTTCACTGAGATATACAGACCAGGGGTTTGATCGCTACTATTGACACGGTCGTGGATAGGTTCCACGATGAGAGGTGGCAGGCAGCGGCATTTAATAAATTCCTTCCCCGGGGCTGTCCGTTAGAAGGGGCAGCCCCAGCCGTCGATGAGTGCGCATCACCTGGCACAGCAAGAGAATGTCACGTCATGCGCACCCCCTCGGCGGGGTCGGGACGCGGCGCTCTCAGACGGTGTCTTTGCGCGGTAGGGTTGGTCTGAGGACGGTCGCTTCCGCCAAGAAGGCATCTTCGAAGCGGCCCTGGCGCCATGGTCCCCAGGGCCCGGAGGGTGATACCCACCACCACTGCTCTAGTAGCACCGGGACCCTCCTCGGAGGGAGTGAGCGGCCCTCAGTCTCGCTGGGGCCGGCCATGCCCCGAAATGATGGCGGGGAAACCAGCCTGACCCCTGGAGGTTACCGGGAGGATAGGGGCACCGGGTAGTGCAGTGGAGGAGGGTCCCGGTGCTACTAGAGCAGTGTTTCCCTGCCAGTGTGCTATTACAGGGCACTGTGTCTGCAGACCCGAGAGTTCCAGGGTACAGTCTCAAGAGGCTGGTACCCTTAATGGCATGTTTCCACCGAGCAGTACGGTACGGTAGGGGTCGGGTCTGTTAACCGTGATTTGGCGAGCGTTTCCACCGCAAACAGTACCCTTACTTGATAGGCGTGGTGTTGGACGGAAAGTAGATTGACGTCATTCAATCGCGCGGAAACTGAAAGCTAACCGAAAACAAAAATGGAGACATACAGCCGATCCTGTTCTTGCTTCTCGATATGTGGCTGTTAAAGTAAATGCTGCGCGGCGACATTGTTGTGAAGGTGTTGTAGTTTAAAAACGGCGCTTCGTGTGTTGTCTTTCCCCTTACGGCACGCGCAAATGACGACACTCTTTCAACCAATCAACGTTCTGCAGTGAGTCTAGCTCCACCCTTTAGTACCAAACAACTGTGCCAGGTACCCCAACGGAAGGGTACCCAAAAACTGGTACGGTACGGTGCGGATCTTTGGTACTTTTCTCAGTGGAGACACAAATAAAAGGGTACCGACCCGTACCGTACCGCTCGGTGGAAACGCACCATAAGAGAGTTTCTGGGAGAGTGGCGATGGGTCCTGCGTACGATCGACAGGGGCTAACGCATCCAGTTCAAGAGGCGGCCGCCTCGATCCAGAGGGGTTCTACCCACAGTGGTAGACCCCCAGCAGGCTTTGGTAATGGAGTAGGAGGTGCAGGCTCTGCTGCAAATGGGAGCTATAGAGCGAGTTCTAGCTCCCTGCAGGAGTCAGGCTACTACAGCCGGTACTGGATCTACGCTGGCTAAATCGTGCAGTCGCGAAGTTGAGCTTCAGAAGGCTCACACTCAAACAAATCGCGTCACAGATGAGGTCTGAGGACTGGTTATCACATTAGATCTGAAGGACGCTAACTTTCATTTACCCATCCTTCCACAACATGTGGAGTTCCTGAGGTTCGCTTTTGGTGACTGTAGCCGTTCTCGAGCTACCGTTGCCGGGTTCTCCGGGAATGAGGCACGAACACAATTACAATGCGAAAGGGTTTTTATTCTTCTTCGGTTATGGCTTGTTTTAGCCGGTCATCGCTCCGCTCCTGAGCACCTGCTTCGACAACCCCTCCGGGTCCTGCTCACTGTTTTTAAAAGGGGACAAACAATCATCCTCATGCTGTCCAGCTGTGCTAGTTACCTCCCGGCAGCGTGCAGCTGAGCTAACCACACCCCGCTACCACAGTGACAAAGCTTACCATTACCGGGTTCTTCCGTTCGGCCTAGCTCTCTCTCGCCCTGTACGTTTACCAAATGCGTGGATGCAGCTCGGGCACCATTGCATCCCCAGGGCACCCGCATTCTATACTACATCGACGACTGGTTGATTTTAGCTCCGTCCGAGCGACTGGCTGCCCAACATCGAGATGTTGTGCTCGCCCACATCAACCGCCTGGGGCTGAGACTCAACGCCAGGAAGAGTGTACTGTCCCCGCGGCAAAGGACCACCTTCCTGGGCGTGATCTGGGATTCAACCATGATGCGGTCACATCCGACTCCTGCTCGAGTAGCTTCAATCCTCTCTGCAGTCAAGCTAGGCCAGCCACTCACTGTGAAACAGTTTCTGAAAGCATCCAACGTGATCCCGTGCGGCCTGTTGCATTTGAGACCATTGGAGTGGTGGCTCAGAGCCAAAGGGTTCTCCCCGAGGGGAAACCAGCGCCGTCCGATCAAGGTCACTCGATGGTGCCTGCGGGCTCTGGCTATATGGAGGGACCCTTGGTTGTTATCCCAAGGGCCTGTGTTAGGAGCGATCTGTCGCCGAGTCACACTCACGACAGACGCTTCCGTCATGGGCTGGGGAGCGATCATGAGTGGTCACCCAGCCTGGGGGCTGTGGCAACATCATCACCAGTCCTGGCATATAAATTGTCTAGAGATGTTGGCAGTGTTTGTTGGCCCGCCTCTTAGAATCTGGTCTCTCGACCGAGGGTCCAGAGCCCCCACTACAAGGGAGGCTCTTTGCCACGTGGTGTGGGGAACGACAGCTAGACCCAGTTAACTGGTTAACAGGTTTATCCCAGTCTACGATCAACGTATACGCGGCGGCCCTGTCGGAAACTCATACCCCACTGGATGGGCGTTCTCTGGGGAGACACCCACTAGTATCTCGCTTCCTTCGTGGCACTCCGAGGCTGAGACCAGCAGCCTGCACAAGAGTACCGTCTTGGGAACTGGCCATCGTGCTAGAAGATCTCTCCGGGTCTCCGTTCGAGCCCGTCGCAGAGGTCGCAGTGGAATATGTGGCTCTTAAGACCCGCTTCCTGCTTGCCATTTCTTCCCTCAAGAGAATTGGAGATATGCAAGCCCTCTCGGTGGCCCCTTTGTGCTTGGAGTTTGCACCCGGGATGGTGAAGGCGTTTCTACTTCCTTCCCCCGGCTATTTTCCTAAGGCGCCGTCCACTTCGGTCGGGTCTATCGTGCTGCAGGCCTTCTGTTCTCCTCCTTTCCTGACGTCGGATCAAGCGAAGCTGAACCTCCTCTGCCCGGTTAGGGCTCTAGACTCATACGTCCGCAGAACTGCCCTGTGTAGACGTTCCGAACAGCTGTTTGTGTGTTTCGGGCCCGGTGTCTAAACAGGAGAGGATGAGCAAGTGCGTGGTTGAGGCCATCTCACTTGCCTATGAATCGGCCAGTCAGCCCACACCTTTGGCTGTCCGGAACCATTCTACCAGGGGTATGGCGGCTTCTAAAGCCCTCTTTTAGTGTCACTGCACAACGTTTGTATGGCTGCAGGCTGGTCCTCTCCCCACACGTTCGTGAGGCGTTATCGTCTCGACCTTAACTCCACGCCTGGAGCGAATGTGCGCCCTGACTTCACACTACGGTCACTGGCTCATATGGCGGAGTGGGTATTGGCGTTCCCACAGCGTTTCCAAGCAGCTCGAGTTCCCTGATAGGGAACGTCTCCGGTTACATATGTAGCCTTAGATCCCTGAAGGGAACGAGACGCTGCGTGTCTATGCCATACTCCCGGCATGCCCGTGGCACTTGATACGGCCACCGCTGCCCCCACAGTACCCGAGCGGTCTAGGTTTGTGGATGATATAATCATGACCCTATAACCACAAATAACCGCCGTTATGGCCTGCCGTATGGGGGCCATGTCTGTTAGGTGCATGTGAAGGGAACAAAAGTATTGAGAACTACCAACATTTTCGTTTCGTCTCGTTAACGAAATCTAGAATAGCTTTAGTCATAGTTTTAAGATCTATTTTCGTCACGTCTTAGTCTTGTCTTAGTTATGGGAAAAGGGTTGTTTTCGTCGACATAATTACCACTGGTCAAAGTGAACTCCAAGATTCTTGATGGTGATGCTGGATACCAGAGCAATTACATCCTGTTATGATGTGCACATGGACCCAAAAGCAGCACGCAGGACAACTGGGGGGTTCTGGTTTGATCCACACGGGGGTCTTTATTATCTCCAGCAGGGAAGAAAAAAAGACGAAATCCACAGCTCAATATAAACAGGCAGCAGATCGGCATGCAGGTGGGCTCGACTGTGTGAGACCCGAGGCTCGACACAGGAGCAAACGGAAACACAGCGGATCTCCGTGGAACGCGCTGGCTGACCTCCTCGGCCAGGTGAAACACCGAGGTTCGACACTGGACGGAAAACAGTGGTGCAGAGGAAACAAAAAGGAAAAAGAAACTGTTACTTTCGTAATTCAGGTAGAGTAACTGTAACTCACAGGACCAAGGCTCCGGGTGTGGTTAACGGACGGACTGACAGCTCGGGAGAGGAAAGCTGGAGTCTTTATCTCTGCCAGGATAATGAGAAGATGAGACACAGCTGTGTCAAGGGAGGAAGGCGTGGCAATGGGCGGGATTCTGAGGACACCACTGGGGACACAGAAACAAAAACACAAGCACATGGCAAAACAATGACAGACAGATGACATCCACATGAGGAGAGAGCATGGGGAAAACATAGGGAAAAAACACTAGGGTTAGACAGGAATCCTCACACATCCAGAGAAACTGTATCACAAGACAGCTGACTTTAAAGGGGCTCTGGGCCTATCACAATGACTTCCATTTTTTCCAGTTTAGCATCAGGAAGTGCAGGTCATCCAAGTTTTGATGTTTTGACATTCTTGAAGTCTAACAAGTTGGAATCAGGAAACGTTTATCGCCATAATATGTCAGACATACATGGAATTTGAATTGGCGGTTGGTGCATGTGTCAGCGGCCAAGGTGAAAAAATTATGTTGCTGACAAGCCACCTAGGTAAGGGCTAAGAGCTCTAGGAACTCAACTAAAACAAAGGCCAGGTTTTTTATTTGGGGGAGAGCAGTGACATAATGACCCAAAAGGAGACAAGGGCGGAAATACTAATAAAAAGTTATTTATTTTAATATAAATGCTTAAAATGTATTTTTAAGATCTAAAATAGTCCGTCCAAGTTGGCCACCACAGCAGAGTCCCGCACATAGGTATTCCACCGGTTGCGACGCTGGATCGACAGCCGCCCTCTGCTTCAGTTACTGCTGCTGCTACCACTGCCACCACAGCTCCAGCTCCTCTCGGCACTGCCGCATGTCCTCTTTCTGTTCTTCCCCCGCCCTGTCTCCATCTACCTGTTTTAAAAGGGAACAGTTCCGCCCTTGGCAGTTCCCCATTGGTCCCTTTGCCCATTAGCGGCTGATTATTAATATGTCACTGTCAATTAAAGACACAATGCCTATCAAAACTGCAAACACAAATAGCCAATCACAAAACATGCAATCAATCATAAAACATCCAATAATATGAATCAATCACAGATCAATAATCATAGAACATGCCATCATAAAATAAACCAATAAACATGCAATTGTCCAATCGTCCACCCCGTGACACGACGGCAGACAGTACGACAATGACAACAGACAACGTAGTGCAGGAATAAGATACAAATAAAAATAAAATATAGTGAAATATATGCTATGGGTTAGTAAAGTTAAGAAATAAAGATAAAGTGCACCTGCTAGGTCTTAGTCCTGATGGACCTCAGCCTCCTGCCGGATGGAAAGGGCACAAACAGTTTATGTCCAGGGTGAGAGGGGTCGACTACAATCTTAATAGCCCGATGGTCTGCACCACAGTTTGCTTTAAGTTCTGTTTATATCCTCAAGGAGTGGCTTTAGTATTGTACCAATCCCTTAGTCTCCCTCTTGATTGGATTAAATAACACTCAAAAGACAATAGAAGCTAGGGATGACTTGCATTCTGGAGGTAAATTCCATACAGTAAACAGCAATCATTTTATGGATTTTTAGAAACCAGTGGATATGTTGTCAATATACAACTAAATTTACAGTGATTTGGGATACAGTTTGAAAAGTGGTTGAGTTGAGGTTCATGACCTTTGCTACACATCATGTTGTCATTACTTTTTGGGCTTTTAAAGTAGAAATCTTGCATTTGGTCATTGCAAAATAAAGGTGTGTATTTCCATCTTAAAAAAGAAATATTCATTGGCCTGCAAGGCTACATTTCAAATCATTTTTTATTTTGTAGCCCCATTTGAAGTAGTAAAAGGTAGAGATGAGCCGGATACTCGGCTGAAACGAGTATCCGGTACGGATAAAGCACTTTTGCCGAGTACGAGTATTATACGAGTAATACAAGTCAATATCTGTGCTCGGATTGAATAAAAGTCCTCATTGGGTAGCTGTCTGTGTCTGCGTTCTGTGATTGGCTGGTAGTCACAGCGCCCCTCCCCTACACACATACTGTTTGTGTTGCTGTGTCCCGCTCGGCTCACACACAGAACACTGAGAAGTGAACAGCTTTCTCTCTCCCTCTCTGTCGTTTGGTTCACGGGTCTTTCGCCATAAATTTAAAGGATTTCTTCTGCTTCAAATTAATTTTTTTTACTTCGGTTGTTGTTAATTAGTAGAGTTTAGGTAAACGTGGGGTTTATTAAGACGTGGTTCTTAAGAATGCAACTCGCGTTGCGTCTCTGCCTGTCGGAGATTTTTTTTTTTTCATTTGACTCGAACAAGTTTTTAGTTTTTCTACTTCACGCTTTGACCTCTCTCTCTTTCCTCTCTCTGCCGGAGTTTTTACCGTCTGCTGGTTCTCTTCACACACTCACACACCACAATAATTAAGAAGGAATGCTGTTTTAACCGCAGAAATGCGTCAGTACAGTACACTGTTTTCAAAGTTCATGTTTTATATTGGTCACCTGTTAATCAAGCTCCCTGCGAAGGGTCAATTGCATGCTTAAAAAAGAGCATAACGGTTAAAGCCCAGCCCATTTCAAGACAACCCGACAACTTACGGGTAAAATACTTCCTACTTACGGGTTAAGCCCGGCCCACTTCCGGGTTAGGCCCCGCCCAATCCGAGTACAGATACGGATACAGATAATGCTGTACTCGCTCATCCCTAGTAAAAGGTACTCACTGTCCTTTTCGTGGGATTGGGACACAGCTACAGGAGCGTAACTTACTAAACTAGAAAATGCATTTCCTACTGAAAACTGAAATTCATTTTAAAAAGTTGCTTAAAGTACAGAAATGGAACAAGCTGAAATTATTCTAAACATTGCTGAAAGAATAGAAAAAGCTGAAATACATTTTAAAATTGCTGAAAATACAGAAATGAGAAAAGTTGAGATGAACTTGAAACAATTGCAAAAAAACAGAAATGGGAGAAGCTTCTATGAATTTGAAAACACAGAAATAATAAAAGCTGAAATTAATCTAAACATTACTGAAAGAATAGAAATAGGAAACGCTGAGAATTAAATACATTTTCTGTAGTAATATAAGGTTTAGTACTAGTTATAGTTGTAATTGTGGTACTAGCAGCAGTAGAAGTAGTAAGTACTAGTTTCACTAGTATTTGAAAGCAATTGTGGTGTACCTATTGTTGAGGTACAAATAATCATTGAGGCTTTTATTTGAAATAATGCAATTGGGTGGGGGGTTTGAGAGACAGAATGTTTGTTATTCAAACCAAATGGACTTGGTAAAATAGATTTGTACAGCGCTCTTCTAGTCTTCTGACCACTCAAAGCGCCTTAGCACTACATGACATAATTCACCCATTCATACACTAATGACAGGTCCAACCAACCATAAAGAAAGTTATATTCAATGTAGGATTTAATTGGAGTTTAGAACAATTATTTCACACTGAAACATTTCCCCATGTTCATGACCATGCTTTAACAGGGACACACCCGTCTTACTCAAGGGGGAGTTATTCTAACTGAAGGGGGCTCATTAACCAGAACAAAATAAATAAATTCCCCTAACAACGTACATTCATTCCACTGCGAGGTAATGTCATTAGCAACATATAGCCATAGATACAGTAAACGACAGGCCAAGCTTAACACTGTACTGTAACACTGAATGCAGCAAAACATGTAATCACATCATTCAAAACTACCCATAACGTAGAGGTCCTTGTGTACAATAAAGTCCAATGTTATTATTCACACTGCTTCCTCAGTATTATGTTCACGGTTTTACCCGTTCAGTTCAAAAAAGGAGCCACGATCCGCTGGCCACGTTGCTGTTCGTGGACAAGGTTGACTCCCGTGTGGCATGATAATACTCACAAACTCCGGTTAGTGGAGAGGGAGGGGGAGAAAGCAGGTGTGCTGCGGGCACATCACGGGCTGTAGAGGCGAGGCGACTGGCTGTCGTTGTTCGCTGGCGCGGTGAAGCCTTCAGCGTTGGTGACGAGCTAATACCTTTTCTAAAGTTAGCTAAACACTTCACTAGCTAGCGAGGAGACCCCGCCTAGCACTACACGAGCTATACTTTGCTAACCGCGGCGACGGACGATCTTCAACGCCGGAGGTGTAGACGCTCGTCCATCACACGGCCACTCCGTCGGTCATTCTTCCTCGACACGGACCCTGAACTTAACTTGAAGCTAAACTTGCGATTGGCTGACATCCTACCGTCGCACTTCCTCAATCACAGGTGTACTTCCCGGGCTCCGCCAGCAGCTTATTGACATCACCAAAGGAACGTCACGCCCTCAGTTTAGCTAGCTTGCACTTATCGCTCTCCCATGTCCCAAATATCTAACGGTCCTGCCTCCACATTACTTACGGTCTGCTCATCCCGGGTCTCCGTCCCAACTCACGACACGCATGTCCATGTACCGTTAGCTAAACACGGTTAAACCTACACGTCCCTGCACAGTGGATGCTATGGTCTTTATGGCCATCGAACACCAGCTGGTCACTAATGAGCTCACAGCGCAGAGATTTGCAAAGAATCCACACCTCAAACAAATGCTTCCAGGAGCAAAACTATTTGGAGTAGCCAAAAAATAATAGCATTTTCAGAGACACAAGACTCTACCGAACGCATGAGTGTAGTTTTTATGTCTCTGTGTTTTAAAACTGCTCAAACAGCAGTTTACAAAAAGTGTACTTTCTGTGTTTTTTTTTTATGTCGGCAGATTTGTATTTAAGCTTATGGGGCTCGGGGCAGACTTTCTCACTATCGGGCTCCTCACACAAAAAGTAAATAACTGTGGGATTCCAAACTCATATGAGTCCAACAGCACAAGCACGGCATTGTTTTTTTTTAGAAATGATGGCTGAAAAGTGCCTTTTTTTTTACCGGATTCTGAGAACTGACTTTGAGCTCTAAAATCCACTTGTCTCTTGGATCCGATTCCAACTAAGCTGCTTAAGGAAGTTTTTCCGTTAATTAGCACGTACTGGATATTATGAATCTGTCTTTGTTCACAGGACATGTACCGCAGTCCTTCAAGGTAGCTGTAACCTCTTCTTAAGAAACCTACTCTAGCTCCAGAGGTGTTGGCTAACTACAGACCTATCTCTAATCTTCCCTTCCTTGCTAAGATCCTTGAGAAATCTGTCACAAAGCAATTATGTGACTTTCTACAAAAAAATGCTTTGTTCGAGGATTTCCAGTCAGGATTTCGAGTGCATCACAGCGCAGAAACGGCACTGGTGAAAATTACAAATTATTTTTTACTTGCATTGGACCGATTTTATTTACCCTGTATATGCTTCCTTTGGGCGACATTATCAGAAAACACCGCATAAACTTCCATTGTTATGCAGACGACACTCAACTGTATCTATCGATCAAGTCACCAACCAGCTTGTTAGACTTCAGGATTGTCTTGGAGACATCAAAACTTGGATGACCTGCAACTTCCTGATGTTAAACTCGGAAAAACCGGAAGTTATCATGATAGGCCCAGAGCGCCTTCGAAGTCAGCTGCACGTGATACAGTCTCTATGGATGTAATTGCTCTGGTATCCAACAGCACTGTCAGAAATCTTGGCAGTTCTTGAAGTATTCTTTATATGAGAGTTGAAGGACATATCCTGGTCGAAGAGAACTCCTTTTTTCATCTACGTAATACATCAAAATCAGGAACTTCCTGTCTCAAAGTGATGCAGAAAAACTAGTTCATGCATTTGTTACTTCTAGTCTGGATTACTGTAATTCTGTTATCAGGCTGCTCTTGTAAATCACTCAAACCTTTCCAGTTGATTCAGAATGCTGCAGCACGTGTATTAACAAGAAGTAAGAAATGGGATCATATAAATGTAGCGTAAGCGCAAGTTCAGTCAGGAAGACAACCAGTCTGACTCTGTTCGCCTCCTTTGTAATTACTCTATCAGCTGATTGGGGGCGTGCACATTTTAGTAACCAGTCAGATTCTACACATGTTTTCCTTAAGCCAATCACGTTGTTGCTGTCAATCTTTAAAAGTGTTCTCTCTGTTGGCTGTCAGCGGTCATTTAAGCGTGTAGCTGAATCGACCCTCCTCCACCCCAGTCACCTCCAGTTGGCATCAGCGTTGTTCCTGGTTCGTCTTCAGGTTGCTGCTATTCCTTACACCACCTCCACCAGTGTCTGGACTCCAGGGGGATTGGGCTTATTGGACCTCACTATCCCTGCCTTCAGGGATAGTACGTCATGATGGAGTCCAATCGCCAAAGACCTTGCACAATTCATATTTTATGCTTGTGTAATAAATTATTGTATTACTATTAAACGAGTCTCTCCTGACTGAACTCCTGTATTAACTTCTCTGCACTGGCTTCCTGTTAAATCAAGAATAGAATTTAAGGTACTTCTCCTCACCTACAAGGCACTTGCTGGCTAGGCACCGTCTTATCTTAAAGAGCTTGTTACACCGTATTGCCTACAAGGCATCTGCGCTCCATAGATGCTGGGTTAGTGGTGGTTCCTAGAGTTGTAAGTAGGATGGGGGCCAGAGCCTTCAGTTATCAAGCTCCTCTTTTGTGGAACCAGCTTCCACTTTCAGTTCGGGGGGCAGACTCGGTCAGTTCATTTATGATTAAGCTTAAAACGTTGATATTGCTTATAGTTAGAGCTGGCTCAGGTTAGCCTGGACTAGCCCTTAGTAAAGCTGCTCTAGGCTTAGACTGCCGGGGGACTTTTTAGGACACACCGAGCCCCTCTCTCACACTTACTCTCCTTCCACAATAATCCATGTATTATTCATGTACATTACTAATTCAGCTTCTTTCCGGGAGTTCTTTGTGCTTTCTTGCCTAGCAGGCCTCTGTGGATCGTAGTTCCGTCCCGGACCCTGGTTCTGACTCCTGGCATGGCTCTGCTGACACTTGCTGCTTGCAATTACTTGTATCATTTTTGTTAGAGGAATTGAATATATTGTAGATCTTTTACATTGTTTATTCTGTACACATGACATCCATTGCAGTCTGTCCATCCCGGGAGAGGGATCCCTCCTCTGAAGTTCTCCCTAAGGTTTCTTCCCTTTTTCGCACATCTAAGGGTTTTTCCTGTGCCGATGTGAGGGTTTCGGGACAGAGGATGCTACATGTGTTTCAACATATCTGCAATCACTTTTATTTCAGTCATTTAATCGACAGTGTTGTAGATCGATGTTGACTGAATAGAACCGCAGGTTGGTGAAATACATATCATTGTGATTGATGTTAGGCAACATTCATGCTACCTCACTGCAGTTTAATCAGGAAAGACTTGTTCCGAATTAAGCAAACTTATTACACCTGTATAACATTGAAATTGTGCAAAATCTTAGGCGATTTGACTCCCAGGATAATCAAGGGACCAGCAGAATCCTGGAATCCACACTGGTGGTGGTGAAGAAGGGAGTTGCTGAAAATCGAGGATGACCGTGAAGTATGCCTGTTAGCTGGTTGGAGGTGCCCAGGGTGTAGGAAGTACAAAACACAGGAACATGTGCTGCTGAAGACACACCACACCACACTCAGATACCATGTACAGACCAATAAACAAACACACACTCACATTAACTGTATCCCACTGCGCTGTGAAGGGTGAGGAGGATATATGGTTACTCCAAGATGGTGCCGCAGATGGCTGCCTCGGCGTTTCGGTGCTCTTTGTTTTTTGTTGTTTTCGTCGTTAATTGTGTTTTCTGTTACGAATCCCGGAGCTCTTTCACCAGAGACGAGCTGTTGAACATCCGTGGAACAACTCCAGTGGAGTTATTTCCAACTTTCCTTCTCTCATCTGTGGAATTACTGGACATTCTAGTCAAAGGTGCGCTCACCTTTACCCTCGTGGTGAGACGCCGGAGGAGAGGTAAACGTGCCGGCTCGCTGGTGCGACTCCGCAAGCGTGGTTCTCGCACACCGTTGCCAGGCATCTTTCTCTCCAACGTGCGCTCACTGTGCGAACTGGACGAACTTCAGCTGCTGGTGAGAAGGGACAGAGACTTTTCTTCATCCTCCGTTTTGTGCTTCACGGAGACGTGGCTCTGTGGATCGATACCGGACTCCGCGGTCCAGCTGGCCGGCTTCCAGCTGCTCAGAGCGGACCGCGACACGGAGCTCTCCGGCAAGACGAAGGGTGGAGGTATCTGTTTCTACTTCAACAACAACAACTGGTGCAACGACGTAACAGTGATCCAACAACACTGTTCTCCTGCTCTGGAATCTTTTATCATCAACTGCAAACCCTTCTACTCCCCCCGTGAGTTCCCTTCATTCATCCTAGTCGGTGTTTACATGCCGCCGGCGGGCAACGTGCACGAGGCACAGCGGACACTCGCCGACCAGATACGGCGTGTGGAGCGGACCAACCCGGACTCTTTGGTTATTGTCCTCGGTGACTTTAACAAAGGAAACCTCAGCCATGAACTTCCGAAGTTCAAACAATTTATTAAATGCGCGACCAGAGAGGAGAACACGCTGGACCACTGCTACACTACAGCAAGCAGGGCTTATCACGCCGTCCCCTCGTGCTGCGCTGGGTCACTCCGACCACGTTATGGTCCACCTGATTCCTGCATACAGGCAGAAACTAAAGCTCTGTAAACCTGTGGTGAGGGAATCCAAGAAGTGGACCAGCGAGGCTCTAGAGGATCTTCGGGCGTGTTTTGACTGCACAGACTGGGATGGTTTCAGGACTGCTTCTGACAATCTGGATGAGTTCACAGAGGCTGTAACTTCCTACATCGGCTTCTGTGAGGACATCTGTGTACCATCATGCACCAGGGTGAGTTATAACAACGACAAACCCTGGTTCACAGCGGAACTCAGGAAACTACGTCTGCAGAAGGATCAGGCATTTAGGAGTGGGGACAAAGACCTGTACACAGAGTCTAAATACAGGTTTAGCAAGGCGGTGAGAGACGCTAAACGACTGTACTCTAAGAGACTCCAACATCAGTTCTCAGCTAACGACTCTGCTTCGGTTTGGAGAGGCTTTAAACACCTCACGAACTACAAGCCGAAAACCCCCCACTCCATGAATGACCTCCGCCTGGCAGATGAGCTGAACGAGTTCTACTGCAGATTTGAAAGACAATGTCCTGTCTCCATCCCCCACAACTCCACCACCTCCCCCGACCCATCAGGTGCTCACACCTCTGGACTACTCTCCCCTCCCCCACTGCCCCTCTCTGTCTTGGAGAGTGACGTCAATCGGCTCTTCAAAAGACAAAACCCCCGGAAAGCAGCCGGTCCGGACTCAGTCTCGCCCCACACCCTGAAGCTTTGTGCTGACCAGCTGTCTCCTGTGTTCACCGCCATCTTCAACACCTCCTTGGTGACATGCCACGTCCCAGCCTGCTTCAAGGCCTCCACCATCATCCCCGTTCCCAAGAAGCCCAGGATCACAGGACTGAATGACTACAGGCCCGTCGCACTGACCTCTGTAGTCATGAAGTCCTTTGAACGGCTAGTCCTGTCCCACCTAAAGTCCCTCACTGACCCCCTCCTGGACCCCCTGCAGTTCGCCTACAGAGCCAACAGGTCTGTAGACGATGCTGTCAACATGGCCCTCCACTTCATCCTCCAGCATCTGGACTCCCCAGGAACCTACGCCAGGATCCTGTTTGTGGACTTCAGCTCTGCCTTCAATACCATCATCCCGTCTCTACTGCAGGACAAACTCTCCCAGCTGCACGTGCCCGACTCCACCTGCAAGTGGATCACTGACTTCCTGCCCGACAGGAAGCAGCACGTGAAGCTGGGGAAACACGTCTCTGCCTCTCGGTCCATCAGCACCGGTTCCCCCCAAGGCTGCGTTCTTTCCCCTCTGCTCTACTCCCTGTATACCAACAACTGCACCTCCAGTCACCAGACCGTCAAGCTCCTGAAGTTTGCTGATGACACTACCCTCATTGGACTAATCTCTGGTGGGGACGAGTCCGCCTACAGGTGGGAGTCTGACCACCTGGTGACGTGGTGCAGTGAGAACAACCTGGAGCTTAACGCCCTGAAGACAGTGGAGATGGTCGTGGACTTCAGGAAGAACGCAGCCCCACCTTCCCCCCTCACCTTGGGTGACTCTGTCACCTTCTGCTCCGGTGCCCCGGATCCCCGACCGGCCCAGCGTTCGCACCAGCTGTCTCCCGGCATCTCCTCCCCGATCCTGAGGACCGAACTCTGCCCTGCCTCTCATTGTGCCCGAACGCCTGCTGTGAGGCCGTGTGTAATAAAAGCGTTAACCAAACACTCTGTGCCGTTGTGCTGCATTTGGCTCCGCCACACGCCCGTGTCAGACTCCCCCGTCACCACTGTGGACTCCTTCCGTTTCCTGGGCGCCATCATCACCCAGGACCTCAAGTGGGAGCTGAACATCAGCTCCATCACCAACAAGGCCCAGCAGAGGATGTTCTTCCTGAGGCAGCTGAAGAAATTCAACCTGCCAAAGACGATGATGGTGCACTTCTACACAGCCATCATCGAGTCCATCCTCTGCTCCTCCATCACCGTGTGGTACGCCACAGCCAAGGACAAGGGCAGGCTGCAGCGTGTCATCCACTCTGCGGAGAGGGTGATTGGCTGCAATCTTCCGTCTCTTCAGGACTTGTTCGCTGCCAGGACTCTGAAGCGGGCCAGAAAGATTGCAGCCGACCCCTCCCACCCTGGACATGAACTGTTTGTGCCCCTTCCATCCGGCAGGAGGCTGAGGTCCATCAGGACTAAGACGTCCCGCCACACGAACAGTTTCTTCCCTTCGGCAGTCGGGCTCATCAACAGAGCCCGGGCCCCCCTCTGACTGACTCTGACTCCCATGCTCATCATCACTGTGTCACTTTCACCTGTCACCCGTCACTTTGTTTAGCTGGTGCACTTTATCCTTATTTTTATTCCTAATTTTATCTTATCTCCTCTAAACTACTAACCCATAGCTTTAGTTTTTAGCGTACTAACCCATAGCTTATATTTTATATTTTATTATACTTTTATTTTATTCTATTTTTATCTCATTTGCACTATGTTGTCTTTATTGTCTTTATTGTACTGTCTTCATGCACCTTCCGCCAAGACAATTTCCATGTATGTACAACATACTATGGCAATAAACGTTTCCTGATTCCTGATTACTGAAGGACATCAGCATTAAACAAACAGACAGTCTGCTCATGCTAAGCGGTCCTGACATCAGAGGAGCCGAGGCTTTAGGTGGACCCATAAAAAAGTATGCCCACAGACACGGGATGTCTGATACCGAAGGACAGCTTGTTGTAAGCCCTGATGTGGTTGGTGGAGAGAAAAGTGTGATCTGGCAATCAACACTATAATTATAATTTGTTTTGCTTATTGCATATGACTCATCTCATTAAAACAAAATTTACAAGGCTCCTGGAACAATTCTCAAAACACTGGCAGCATCAACGGGCAAAGCAGCTGACGTGCATTATAGCTCTACAACCCACAGAGCCGCGCTCATACATAATTCCATACAATGATTAAGCAGCAACATCCTCTCCAAAATCCACTCACAGCATGAACAGGATGATAGGTTTTCCTGACATCTGAATCCTATTCCCCCCCAAATCACTTACCATTAATTATCTTAACTAAGTCCTCTAAAGACATGCCTGAATTTCTCAAACCTTTTTAGTCATTTATAGTTAACATGTGCAGTGGGTACGGAATGTATTCAGACCCCTTTACATTTTTCACTCTGTTTCATTGCAACCATTTGCTAAAATCTAAAATAATTGTATTTCTCATTAATGTACAATCAGCACCCCTATCTTGACAGAAAAAAAGAAGTGTAGAAATGTTTGCAAATTTATTAAAAAAGAAAAACTGAAATATTACATGATCAGGTTAGAAATTACTTATTTTGTCAGCATTTGCACCATTTTCACTCTTCATGCAACCACTCCAATGAGGTCCATGTTATTTTGACAACAAATTCTTAAAGAATGCGGACCGCACCAGACTTTGTAACTGCTGCAGAGTCTCGGCTCTCTTACGGTTTCCTTATTTTTTGGTTTGGACTCATAGCTGTGCGTCTAGGGGCACTTGTTTGACGTGTGGTTTCATGTAGAATCACTGTTTCCTCTCCCAGTCTTTCGATTAGCATGTAAACTATGCCAGGTGCAGTGTCACTATGACAACTACACACACACTCAGGCACACACACAAGCACTCACTCTGCGTCTCCCTGCCTAACAGGTGATTAATAATGACACATGATGATTTTTAGGTTTTCAGTCCTCTCAGACGGCTCTTTTCCAAATTCCCCTCTTGCCCCCCCGCCCCTACTTTCACCATAAAATTCCCAGATGCATATAAATTCTGTTTGTTTACCATTTAATTGCATCAAATCCAGTCGGCCTAGTATTTTAAAAGTGTGTGATTTACGGAGTGTGTGTGTACTGCACAGAAGCTGTTAAGTGTGTCGCCTCACAGGGACCTAACTGGTATTTAGGCAGAATATTCCCACAAGCCAATGTGTTATTAATTAGCCTGCTGTTCACAGCCGCCACATCCCTCTGCCTCCATCCCTGCTTCCTGCCCCCCCCTTCCCTCATGAGCTAGAATGGGAATAATCGGTTCCACTGGGACCGCCTTACAGTCCTCCCACCCCCCACGCACAAAGTCACACCAATCCCATCATTACCGTCTCCTCCTCGTTCTTTTAAACCTGCTAACTGAAGGTGCATGTGATGCCAGTCTCTCCCCCACACTTCTCCTTATTAATGACATCCCCCATCTGGACCATGACAACAACAACCAAACTCAGCTGACTTCTCACATTTTTCCCACTGGAACATCAAAAGCAGAGACGCATCGATTCGGGCTGCGACACAGATTGTGTCAAGACATGTATAGGGTGATTAGGGTGCAGACCAGCTCAAAGGGAATAGCTTGATGTGGTCTCTGGAGATACAGAGCCCCGGATGGGGGGGTGGAGCATTGCAGGGGCCAGGCTCACTTGGCTTTCTCATTAACCTTATCATCTAACACTGCGCTGGGAGGATTGGGAGGGCGCTCTCTTTTTGTGGTTACTACACATCCGAGTTGACTGGGCAGGAACCAGACCGTCATAGTCATCATCATTGCACCAATTGAAATCTCATGCCAACATCCAGCATCAATAAAGGAAGTACAGTATGAGTCATTTTATTGTCTTCCACGTTTGGATTGACCAGGAATTAATACGTTCATACTAAAACGATTAAAGTTGAATGAAAAGCAACATGTTGAACATCATTGGCTGATTTATTACTAAATGATGTAACACAATACAAATATTGGAATTCAAGTAATTTGATCTTTACTTACTTGATGACCAAAACTAAAATATTAACTACTATTTTGCTTGTTCAGTAACCTAATCATTTACTCTCATTCAATTAGCTGTTTTGATGCCTGCTGTTACTTTTTTTTACTTTTTCTATAGCCATCACTCCTTGAGTTAAAAAGGAAAAGACAATGGGACACCTGCACACACACAGTTCCTTTCCCGCTGAAATCCATTTCCTGTTGAACTCTGCTTTACTTGCGTTGGCTGGAGGCCACAGGCTTGTTGCTTCTGCTTCAGTCCAGCTTCAGTTGAGAGAGAGACGGTCTCTGTTCCTGCTGGAAAGGCATTCTGGCTTTTGGGGCACGCATACACCTCCTTATCTTTTTATCGTTTCTTATCTAAAAATGAGGAGCATAATCTCACCTGGACAATTACAGCCAGATCACCTTTCACTCTCAACTGGACAAAAAACAGCACACACTGAAAGAAAAAGTCTGTTGGATCAGTTGCACAAATTAAAGTTATGTTTACACTAAACGATATATTCATGTTCTATACATTAAATATATATTTCATGTTAAGTAGATTATATTATCATTTGCTAAACTAACATTTTTAATGTTAAATGAATGATTTCCTTTAATGTTTAGGATATTCAATTATCATCAGTTATACCAGCATAACTTTTTTGTCTGAAGTTTGCCTAACTTTAACAGGTAAATCGGACACTATTGAGTTTGGTATTTGTTTAATTTACTTGCCGATTTGAAATTTAATTCCACACATTTACTAAAATTTAAGAAAGCACATGTGGCAATAGACCAACATATCTTCACTTATTAATTCAAGACATTGCATGACATCCCCAGCTACTAAAATACAACTTGCTGTATACCATCTGGGTCATCTAAGATGTACAGTATCACATTGACAACTGAGTGGAAAAATTCCGTCCAAATTTTATTAAAACAGAACATTACACTGGCTACAGGCTGTAATGGTGTGATGATACACACTGCGGTACACAACCTCTTTGAGGTAGTTAAAAAAAGCAGTGTTGAAAATATGCTGTATGTAAAAAAAGAACAGAAAAAATCTTCCCACCCCAAAAGAAGAAAAACAACAAGAGGTAGATGAAAGAAATGTAGGCTTACAAGAAATCAAGCTCGTCATTTGAAGAAATACTGAACATTACTTATAAAACAGAGGGAAAAGGATTCACCAGTCAGTCATCAAGTTTCCCTCTACTCAATTATGACTTAAACACAACAGTTGACTGATGAAGTCTGTTTTTAAGGACTTGGGCCTTTTGGAGAGTGTGTTACCTTCAAGTGCCATGACCACCTTTTGAAGCACTTCGAAAGGTGTACTTAAGTTCACGAGGGTAGTTCAGGTTCAACTCGTATATAAGGCCGAACAACATGGCAGCAGCAAAATCAATGTTATCCATCTCCTGCAAAAGGACGATTCCAATGTCTTCTGGTTTATCACTGGCATCTCTTCATTTGAAGACGTGTATTCCTACAGTGGTCCCCTTAATGCATTCTTGGAGGAGAGACTCATCTGCCTGTAGAATGCACAAAATAAGAAAAACTGAGATTACACTACATGCCATGCGTCAAAAGTAAAGTAAAAATAAAACAAATATACTCACTAATTTGTCTGCTATTGCTCAATATAAAATGGCAGAACATAGGAAGGAAAAAAATGTCTTACAATTAATTAACAGAATCTCAATAAAGGGTCGCATGATCGTAATTTTAAAAGCTGGAAATAGTATTTAAATATTATTTATTTACTTGTAAATGTCTGAACCAAATGGTAATTCACACACACAGCAACCCATTTTAATATACAAATCACTATATTATATGACAGATAAGATTATACAAAATATGAAAGATAACATCTCGACATACTACACCAATCATTTTCACCACATACGCTCTCACAAGATTTTCTGGGTCTTCGTTGAGGCAGACGGAGAGTGCCTTCAGGACACATTCTCGTCCCAAATTAACATCATCCTATTCAAAGCAGAAAAACCGAACAAGTTGTTTTGCTAGAGCGCTGTTGTTATCCTTTCAATCAAATGTTACCCCCAGAGAGTAAACTTACTTACTACAACTATAGGTGCCTATTTGTCCTCCTCTGTTTTGAAACAGTCCGATCAGCTTCTCAGAATGCACGTCTTATTGCGAGAGAAATTTAGACTGCAGCGGCATTGTCCTGATGCGTTTGAATTCAGTTTTTAATTGAAACTTGGATTATTTAACTGTGATAGGCAGTGAAAGGGATCTATAGAAAAACAGCCATTTTATAAAATATAAGAATACATTTTAAAGGACCTCTGATAGGGGGAGTATTCGAATATATGGTTAAGTATTTTATTTTAGGCATTTTGTTACGGCAATCGGAGTATTTCCGGTTGCGCTTTTATTTTAAAGGTTGGAAAACCGGAAGTGGGTAGTTAGAAGCGAGAGAAAGACGTTGAAAGGAGGGTAAAACTATAGAAAAACACAGAGAGTCACGGTTTCATTAGTTTAGCACCCGGTTGACATTACCTGCATCTGCTATGTGGCGCCACATCCTTGACTTGCATTGAGCTTGTATGCTGTATGTTGCTTAGTTCTGAACGTGCGGTGGCCGCGATGGTTTAGCAACGTCTTCTCAAGATGTGGCGTGTGAACGAGTTGAAGTGCACGTGTCTGTAATAAAACACAACGTGATACATTTCAGTGAGATATAGCAACTTGTTTTTTTTATATGGAACACCTCCTAATACCAGTGAAATATATTCCAAAATAACGATTGTCACTCAAAGTAGCAGCACCGACACAGAGCTTGAGTGTACAGTATGTCCCCCTGGGGCCTGTTTCAGAAAGGAGGTTAAGTGAAAACTCTGAGTATGTTAACCCTGAAATGAGGGAAACTCTTGAGTTTTCTGTTTCAGTATGGGAGGTATGTTAAACCTGAGAAAGCAGAGTAAGTCAAGCCTGTTTCAGAAAGAGAGGTAACTTATACTCAAAGTCAGTTACCATGGCAACTTACTCTGTGAACCTAACCTGGTCGGGAGCAGGTTTTCTTCGGGAAACCCAGAGTTTATTTCGTCTCCTCCCCTTTTTTAAAGAGGAAGTGGTATTTAATCACCTCATTCATTCTTTCGGTATTCATTCATTGCGCACATTTCAGTCACGCAGAGCGCATCAAATCAAGTGAATGAAATGGCATGTCCTTTTATGGACGATTCTGTGGATGAAGAGGCTGCATTAATCCGTAGGGAGTTGCATTTACGTCGGGAGAGGATTTTGAGACCCAGAGTGGATTTTTTGTCATATCCATATTCATTTTTATTTGAGCGGTACCGTTTTTCTTTACAGTCAATAATCTCATCCATCCTTACATCAGAAACATCAGCCATCGCGGCCGTGCTCTAACATCCGAGCAGATGCTTTGCGTTGCATTACGTTTCTTTGCAAATGGTAGTTTTCTGTATAACATTGGGGATGCAGAACATATCAGTAAGGCTACTGTTTGCAGAGTTGTAAGGAAAGTGTGCCTCGATCTTAAGCGCTTTCTCCGAATTTTTGTGCTGTTTCCTGGGCACAAACCCGTGAGAGCCATCAAAGAGGAGTTTCACAGGATTGCAGGTCAGTGATGTATAAATCGGTTTAAATGAGGCTAACCTGATAAATGACGTTCAGTTAAGAGCATATTGCTGCGACCCCTGGAAGTAAACTAATAGAACTCCTTTTAGGATTTCCGAATGTGGTTGGATGCATTGATGGCACACATATTCCCATCACTGCACCTTCCGAAAATGAAGCGGACTATGTCAACAGGAGGTCCATCCACAGTATTAATGTGCAGGTACACTGAAAGCCTACTGTTTCTAATGGTCAAAGACTACATCACAATACTATAACATGTCTCATTCTTTGCATTGTCAAGATCATATGTGATGCTGCACATCTCATTACAAATGTGGAGGCCAAGTGGCCCGGTTCTGTTCATGACTCACGAATGTATCGTGAGTCAACGCTGAGCAACAGACTGGAAACTGGTAAGTAAATGCATGTATTTCAATGTATGCACTACACACTTACTGGGGAACTTCTATGCAGCTCTAAAGCTTTCTTACAGGAGAGATTGATGGCTTTCTGCTGGGAGATAGGGGTTACCCATGCCGACCAACACTAATTACCCCTTACCCAGAACCTGAACCAGGCCCCCAGCGCCGCTTCAATGTGGCACACTGCAGGACGAGAGCCCGGGTGGAGATGACCATAGGCCTGTTGAAAGCACGTTTCCAGTGCCTACGTCACCTCAGGGTAACCCCTGAAAGGGCCTGCGACATTATTGTGGCATGTGTTGTTCTCCATAATATTGCCATAATTAGAGGGGAGCAACACCCTGCCCTACAAATACAAGACCCAGAGGAAGACCCCATCAACCCGGCAGATTTCCAGGAGGGAAGGGTAGTCCGGGATATGATATGCCGAAATGTCTTCACAGATTAATACACATTATATCCACCACCACAACCAACCAACCACAAAATAAAATAAAAATGAATAAACACAAAATCACAGCAATTTATATGGTGTTCTTTATTTCCTAAACATAAAAAAAAAATAGAATTTAATATATTTTCAATACTTAGAATTCACCTGTGACCATGCACTCACCTCTAGCTTTAGTTTCAGAATCTCAATTTCCAGATCTGCCGGTCCAAGTATACAAGTTCTTTGCTGTTTTTTTCTATCTTTTTAATAAGAAGAAGTCTATATAACTCCTTAACTGGCAACTGAAAATACAGTAGATTACAGTTACATCATGTAGTTCTAAAATTCTACAATATTAAACTGTGGCATTTACTGAAAAAAAAAATCACTGAACTGTGTTCATCTGTGCACCAGAAGTTGATGGACCATCCTCTTGCTGTTCTTCCACACTCTGGGGAGAGATAAAAATACCTGTTTATACTTAGATTTAAACTTAGATTCTATAGGCTACTCCACATAAAAAAGGTGAAGAAATGTGAATGTGTAGATTGTTTGATAGACACATAATATTAACATTACCTCTGTAGGCATCTCTGTGGCAGCAGAAACTGTTTCTTCATCCCCATCATCCTGTGAAGATGAGCATTTGAGTACACTTTATAACACTATTTGTAATAATTTCTGGTGTATTGAGTAGGCTACTTACAACTGCCTGTGGTTCTGTTGGGACAGGAGGCTCCAAAAGACTAATTTTACCATCAGAATCTGTTGGGACCAACGAAAAACCCACCCCAAAGTAAAATAAATGGAAATATCACAAATAGCCTATATAAAAACACAACACATAGGTAGACCTCTTACATTTTATGAAGGCACTTAAATCTTCTGGAGTGACTGGCTCTGATGAAGTCCCTCCAGGAATTCCCTCAGCCATTGGCCTTCCAGCATTCAGGCTCAGGGCCATCTCCTCTGCATTTGTCAGAGGTGGTGGTGCAGGTCCTCCCCCCGTTTTGCGAGCCTCTGCCTTCTTTCTGTTGGCTGAGTAGTCAAATGAGAATGAACATTTAGACCCATGTCAAAAATGCTGCTGCACTGCTAGACACTGGATGCTATTTAGTTATTTATATGTCAAATGTTTGTAAAGTCAGGTAGACTACAACCATGATATGTTTAAGCCTTACCTGATTGAATTATGTTTTTATATTTCATTTTCAGCTGCTGCCATGTTCTTTTAATGCCTGCAGGATTGCACCTACATGAAAATTAAAATTAGGTTGAATAACACACTGTTCTTCGTTTCACTTCTGATATTATAACAGTTGGGCAAGTCACTTATATTACTAACTACAACTGGCTTCTTCAACAGTGTAATTAGATTAATGTAATAATGACTATCTCTAGAAAGTATTGGTCTACTTATTACTAATTACTTTCTAAATCCCATATCAACCTCAACCACTTGAACAATACAAGGAGAGACAAGAAACTGCACTTTTAATGCTTTCAAATAAACATTATACAATTGCATGAGTTATTCTCGAAAAAATATATCTTTTAAAATTTGATGTTAAATCCACTATTGTTTTATACAGAATTGCTTTATACAGTAGTTTATATGGAAGTAAATCTGTGCCATCGGGGGTTGAAATAAAAAGTTGATTGAATTTCTAGCACTGAATATTTATGCATTGAAATTATGTACCTGAATGTTTTTCAACATTAAAACACCGCAAAAAAATTCAACCTAAAAAAAAGAAATGTTGAAATATTCGAAATGGAGGCTACAATATTCAACCGCAAAAAATTCAACCTTGGCACACCAATATGCGGAGGCTACAATATTCAACCCAAATAAATTCAACCTTGGCACACCAACATCCGGGACACTAAGGAAGAGCAATCGATTCTAGATTCAAGATCAGGAGCGTGCGTCAAGCTAAAGGAGCGAGCACCCAAAACACCTTTGGCTTCGGATTGTATCCATGTCCAATAATAACGGGACTTTAACTCTTCTTCATGCCATCAGTGTGGCAACGTATGAAGAAATACATAAAAGAACATATAATGTTCACCCTAAACCAAAACGTTTGCTTGCCACTGACGATATACAACTCTATTAAAATATACAAATCAACTGAAAGCCCTTAAGCTCGGTTGGCCGAGTGGGTAGCACAGCCGCTCTGTGGCACTATGTTATTTTGCGCGACACGGTTCGAATCCCGGTTGTGGCGGACTTTTAATAAATGTTCTTTTATGTATTTCTTCATACGTGGCAGTGACGTAGTGCTCACTTATACAATCGTAATCGCTGCAATGGATATGGGATACATTTTTGAACATTTTCAGAACAATATGTTTGCAAATGTGTGACGACTCAAGTGACGGAGGCAGACAACACCTGCCTGTCGGGGGGAAACAAACACGCACCCGTAGCCAAACCAGTAGGTTCAAAAACCAGTAGGCACGTAACACCGGGGGAAAACAAACACGCACCCGTAGCCAAACCAGTAGTTCAAAAACCAGTAGGCACGTAACACCGTCACTGAAAAATGGGTTCTCGTTTCAGACTTTACGAGCAAATACAGGATCCCTTTGAGATAAATTCTAAAGCCTCGCATTAAGACGTACATCCCTTTATGTAAGACTCTGCGATACTTGCAGGTCGCTGTGTTGTGCCAGATCCTCAATAAAGTTTACCCATGGCCATGAAGACTCATTTAACGTTACGTGGACTTTGAATGTCGCTTAATACCCAACTGAGATCGGCTTGTGCCGCTGTGAAAAAGGATCCTTCCACCGACGCTATACTGCGGTTATTCCTGCATGTCCTGTCGGGTTTATGCGTCTGCACGCTCCGCTAAAGCCGCTGCCCCCCCCACTACGATACAGCGGCTCATCTGCCTCTTCAAGCGCGTTCCTGGTTTTCAAAACTCCGCCAATCACTCCTAACAGCTTGTCCAAGGATCTCAGCATCATTAAATGAATTCAAAACTAGAAGAAGAGGCGTATTGTGAGCGGCTGTACGCTCTCGTTTAACTTCCGCTTAGTTCATGTCCAACACAGTCTGTTAATGTACAAATGTCAGCTGTCTATTACGGAATCTTACAGACACAAACCACACTGATGGCATGAAGAAGAGTTAAAGCCCCGTTATTATTGGACATGTTTACAATCCAAAGCCGAAGGTGTTTTGGGTGCTCGCTCCTTTAGCTTGACGCACGCTCCTGATCTTGAATCTAGAATCGATTGCTCTTCCTTAGTGTCCCGGATGTTGGTGTGCCAAGGTTGAATTTATTTGGGTTGAATATTGTAGCCTCCGCATATTGGTGTGCCAAGGTTGAATTTTTTGCGGTTGAATATTGTAGCCTCCATTTCGAATATTTCAACATTTTTTTTTTTTAGGTTGAATTTTTTTGCGGTGTTTTAATGTTGAAAAACATTCAGGTACATAATTTCAATGCATAAATATTCAGTGCTAGAAATTCAATCAACTTTTTATTTCAACCCCCGATGGCACAGATTTACTTCCATAAGTTTATGCAGCATTTAATGCAATTACATCAGATTTTACTTTAAATTACGGAATTAAATTACAGTTTTTAGATTACATAGAAATTAATTACACACAACACTGTATAACAGTAATTCAAATGTAAACTTACGCATTGACTCGAGCAGCTATTTTCTCCCAAGCTAACTCTCTGTCCTTCGCCGCTGCAGCCGTGTTGCTTTTTTTTAAAATATATGTTCGTACTCTCCATATGCTTGCATAAGCACATCCAGTTCTGCTGGTGAAAAATATGAAGACCTCTTTTTGTCTGGCGCTGTTGCCATGGTGACTCGTAATATCTGCGCTCCATTGATAATGGCTTTTTATAGTTGTGGTGCACGCGCTTAACTCAGAGTAGGTCAACTCAGAGTTGATTGAACTAACTCATTTCAGCTGTTCTGTAACCGAAAACTCAGAGTTGGTTGAACCTCCTTATTGAAACAGGCCCCAGGTGTTAATTTCACCAAGAGTAATAACAAAATACATTACATAGTAGTGGAAGCCAAGATGATGTCTGATGACCATGCCTCATTCCAAACTGATTTCTCTCCAATTACCTCGGTCACAAAAAACTGCTTACACAATTTTTTAACTAATAGAATTCAAATATATTATCTCTAGTTGTAGTTGTACTGCAGTCCTGCAGTTCCAGACGCGCAGAGTACCACGGAGTACACGTGACTCGTTTTAATCAGACTCTGGTCATGGTTTCGGACCTCGGATTTCCCCTCCGGAACTCTGCCCTATCCCCCCGGACTGCAAGATGTCGAGCTTAAGGAGCGCTTTCTGTTCCCTTGTTGACTATTTGCCTCATTTGTATTTGTTTTTTCTTGTTCACTTCCCACGTTGTATGGGAAATAAAACCATTGGTCAAAAATCGACCGCCAACTACACCACCTAACAAGTGGTAACCCGGGAACTGTTTATGGCCTCGGAAAGGAGGAAAATAAGGAACAGGAACATAATATTTTACCTCATGCTATTTGACAAAGATATTCATATATATATGGACTGTTACAATATACAGTATATACAGTATATATATATATGTCTTGGAATGAAGGGGCTCTTCATTACACAATCCATGTGAAACTACCAAATCAGAAGTTTACTTTGAAAATGTGTACGCATAGAATTAAAGAAAAATTAGCAATTTTAACTGCTGTTAGAGCAGTGGTTCTCAACTGGTCTGGCTCAGGGACCCACCATCGCCCCTTAATGACAAGCCGCAACCAAAATCAAGGAACATTCTCAAATTTATTCAACATCAAGTTCATAAGTTCTGAATTTTATATTTTATTTTCAGGATGTTTAATTATCCAATGTCACCTCCATATCAGAATGGTTTGACCCAACCTGGCACACTGTGCAGAAAACATGGACGGACAAGCCGGCAAAAAAAAAACGACACTCCGCTGCATTAAAAAAGTCCCTTCAAAATAAAATCACAGGATGAATTTTTGGGGGATTTTATTTTTATTTTCCCATGCAAAGGCCCGGGAAGCATTAAAACTGGTGGGGTCGCGGACCCACCAGTTGAGAATCACTGTGTTAGAGGGTGCGTAGTAATAAAATACTATCTCTCCACTCATGTGTGTAATTTAATGAATTCCACCTTGTTACTGACCGGGCGCAAGGACCCATCACCTCATTTTGTGGCTGAAAGCGTTGTCCTGCTGTGCAAAGAGCAGAACATAACACATAACAGGAAGCACAGATGGTTTGAGGAGCAAGGTCTAGGTTCAAAGTTTCACTTAACATTCCCTTTCATTGACTGACCTTGAGTCCCCCAACATTAGCGACATGGAATGGTGCAAGCCCTCGACATTGAAAACAATCCAAAATGAAGCCTTTGAAAAGGGCCCCCCTGTGAATGCTCACAGGGACCACATGCCTAAAGTCTATGTGCTTTTCATACAGCCATGACAACGTTTCCAAACCAGTGACTCTCGAGGAGCTCGACAGCCCCAGTAGGACAGAGGAAAGTAGTGATTTTATTCCTCCCTCCATAATTCTAGTCCTTTTTGTCCAGTATATGTCATTACAGGGAGCTGCATCTAGTTATTTGTGTCCTGTGGCCGGATACATGTGCACAGAAGGAACCAATTTGTGTGAGAGGCGTATCAGGCAAGCAGTAGTAGGTAATGTAAAGACAAGCAGCACCCTTCATAACAACAATAATATGCTCGAAATGTTTCCGCTTTGTGATGAAAAGAGAAAATGTTTCTAATAAGCAAACCATTTTTTTGCCTCTTCTCCAAAAATCCAATACCATGATCAAATATGTAATAATTCTGGAACTACTACTACTAACCTGTCAGGATACAGAGGAAACCCTGTGAGTGTTCTGATGTATGAAACAATTTTACAAGTTACTGGTGAAGACATAAATAAAAGTAAAACTACTCTGAGAGGCTTTTGTGCAGGCCTCACGGCAGAGAGAAACGGCTGGAGTGACCAACTGGATTTTACCTAAATTGGGCATGTGGTTCCTACCACTTTTTTAGATCAAATAAGCCTTGTACCTAGATATTGAGTCCATAAACATATCTTTATGTTTTCTAAAGGAATTGTCACGGTTTGGGGTCATGTCTAGTCTTATTTTGTAGTTTCATGCGTCTTGTGACCCTGGGTTAGATTCACTTCCTGCCTTGTCCTGTCATCCCCTGTGATTGTCTGCCATGTCCATGATTGTTTCCACCTGTGTGGGATTTCAGGTTTAAAACACTGCGGCATTGGCTTCTACAAGTTGTCCCTTGGTTATACCAGAGCTTTGTAAACACAACAACTTTGCAGCACAAGGATTACATTACATTAACAAGCCAACAAAAAAAAGTCATGGATTGGACTACGGCTTGTTTCAAACAGGTGAGATCCAACACAAAAAGAAATGATATGAAAAGGACAGAAAATCATGTTATAGATAAAAAATGTATGTGAGTGAACCTTGGTGAGAGAGAGAGCAAAGGAGTCCTCAAGGTTGGCTCTGTCCAGATTCAATGTTTGCTTTTGACAGCCATGTAATCTCTCCAGAGGTACGGCCAAAGGCTTTCTTTTTTTTAATAATGACTTCTACTCATTTGCGTTCATCATTTAGAGTGTAAAGTGTCTTTCTGAGTTCAGCGTTGCATCAGTAGTATGACATCCATCATTGATTTCAAATCTCGTATTTACCCAAGATTAGCCGTACCTTCTTTCTCAGAACACACTGCACACTATCGTATCGGTTTTTACAGACACACAGTGTGTTACTATGAACTTGATGTTTCCTTTCCATGGTACATGTTTATTTATGTGCTACGGTGAATTCATTACACCACACATGTGCCAGTTACAGCTCGACCAGGATTAACAAGGATGCGTGTTTGGCTGTAGTGACTGAACAGATACCGGCACTTTTTGGTACAGTTCATTAGTTTGTGAGTCTGTTTCTCTGCAGAATGACAGAAAAACTCCAGGTCTAATATTCATGAATGGTAATGGGTAGAGGGTCCTGCAATTAATAAGATTTAAATTTCAGAGCAGATGCACATCACATGAAATGCACTTACGATGTTTCATTCATGTGAACAGCCTTAGGGGTGTTCTGCTTTATCTGAGTGTTTATTGTGTGTAGTGTTTTCTGTGGTGTTTTGTAATTCGTCAAGTTTTGCTATTTCTTATTTACATGTGTTAAATATTTACAAATGTTTACCTCCCAGAGCTACACATATAAAGGCCAGTAACACTTATAGAGAATCTTTGAGGTGTAGCAGCGCAATTGTGTAGTGCCCCTTTAAGAGATGACTGTGCTGTGAGGACATGTGACCGGTGTTTACCAGGTGAAAAGGAAGTGCGAGATTCACTTAGTTGTAAGAGCCCTTTCTCAATACCTGAGACGGCGAGAACGGACTTGCGTTCCCGCGAGAATAGATGCTTGCTAATACATTTTAATTCAGTTTTTGACTCATTTTCATTTAAAATTAGAAATGGTGTATATATAATATTAAGCACCAGATACATATAATCAGTCATAAAATAATTACTTTATCATTTTAGGAGGAGGAGGAGGTTGGATACAGTAACAAAAAATAAACAGTCAATATTTTAATGCACACACACCTACAGTTTGTCTTGTTACTCAAACATCAAGAGGCTGGTAATCAGTTTAGTGGTCCTCGTACAGCAAGCTGCTGACCACACATCAAAGATCTTACAGAGAACTATACAATAATTCATATGTGGAATTTTTTATTTATTATTATAATTTTAGACCTTCAGAGTTTCTTTGAAGCTGAAGTTCTGCTGCCGGTTTAGAGTCTCGAGGACGGTCTCCTTGTGTCCTTTATTAAAACATAGTTTGAATGCACAATGATAGACAATAAACAAGCTGCACTCTGCGGATACAGACAAGACGTTAAAGTTACATTTAAACATGAAGTTATGAATCTAAACTCCGTCCTCAAACAAAACTAACCGGTGAACAACATCAGTCTCTGACACCACAGTAAAACTTATGAAGACTCGTTATAGTACCGTTAAATCTCATGTATAACCGCTACGGAGACGTGAAAACTAGCTGTATGATGTACGCTTCATGTTGTCTGATGTCACCATAGTATGTTGCTGCTGTGTTTAATTTCTTTAGCTTTATATGTTTAAAGTATGAAACACAGACTGGTATGTAAAGTAGGTACTTCCTGGTTTGCCGTGGGGCATTGTGGGAGATGTAGTTTCCAGCGGTAGTTTCCTGCTAAGGAAAGACCGCATGCTTTGTGAATGTGGTGCATAATGTTTGAATATACATGCAAATGCCGGGTTGCCCTTTTCCGTGGGGAGAACACGGAACATTGCGTTTTATTAATTGTGATCTTATAGAGCTACATGAAATGACCACAATCTCTTAATAGCACATATGTGATAGAAACAATTGAAACAATATACCATGAGGTTTAGGCAGTTAGTTGGTTTATTAGAAACTGTATTATGTGTAAACATTTTGTGCATCCAATTTACAATCCTGTGCAACTACCATCTTTTTTTCTCTCAAGACGTCGTGTCTCTGTGGGTAATCGAATAGATCATACGCTATATAAAAGCAAACATTAACTTGTATGATAAAGCGCCCTCTAGGGTGCTCTCCCAGTTGAGGGAAATGTTGCTAAGTGCCCTCAAAGCTGTCCTGTCAGTGAAGGAAATGTTTTTACATTCCAATTAAAGTGTCCTTCCTGTGGACGTATTTTTAATACGTGCCCTCTAAGGCAGTGGTTCTCAACTGGTCTGGCTCCAGGACCCACCATCACCCCTCAATGACGAGCCGCGACCCAAATCGATCAGTCTGTCGACGGGGGGTGCTAGCGGTTTTCTTTGCCCCACTAAGGAACATGGTGTTTCAATTATGCTCAACAAGGTTATCAAACACATCTATTTTGTTTTTAAGAGTGGATCCAACATACAAAAAATAATCATTAACGATGCTTTTTAAATCGTCCATCGTTGCATCAGAGCTCTTTCGAGTTTTCTTTTCCCGTTCTAATTGCCGCGCTTGACTGAAAACATAGACGGACGAGCCAGTAAAATAACCGACACTCCGCTGCATTAGAAAACGTCCCTTCAAAATAAAATCACACAATCAAATTTTTTATTTTTTTTCAAATGCAAAGGTGGGTCGCGACCTACCAGTTGAGAATCACCGCTCTAAGGTGTTCATCCAGTGGAGGAAATGTTATAAAGTGCATTCCTAAGGTGTCCTTCAATTGGTGAAAACCTTGTGAAAGGCACTTTAAAGTGTCCTACTGAAACAAATGTTATTAAGGGGCCTCTGAGGCGTTCCCACAGATAGCCGGGGTCCGCAAGTGATCTACACAACAGGTTGGTCAGCCACAGAAAGTCAGAAAGACATTTGTATTTTATCTCTTTGTGACCAACCTCCATTTGCACATTGCCTTATGCACTTTCATTTACATTTGCCAATTAGTTGTGGGAGATGTAGTTTCCAGCGGTAGTTTCCTGCTAAGGAAAGACTGCAATTAGTCTCAATTAGATATGATTGTTAGTGTTTCCATGATTGTTATAATTCAAAAGTGTTATAGCTGTTTGTCAAAATGAATATTTAATAATGTCGGACTATTTTTACCCCTCATCACCAAGCATGTAATGGCCAGAGCCAATTGTCCCACAAAAGTTAGATCTAGGGTTGCCTCTAGTGGCAACACTAGTATCCAAGCTAACAAGATATCTCGCCGGCACTTTTTGCCGTCAATGAATGTGTTTACTCGAAAAAAATACTGTTATAAACCGGGATACTATTAGAATCTTACAAAACAATGTGATATGAATGTTTAGCCATACAGCCCAGCCCTATGTGAATGCATACATTAAGATAATTGATTTATGAGTTAAAAGAATGTAGCTGTGCATTGACGTTTGATAAACAACAAAGTAAAGATTTACACTAATACCTTCTAACATATATGTGCATGAAGAATTTAGCACGGTTTACCATTCTGAAACCAGGTTTGCAGTAGCAGATCAACCTGTTAGGGAATAATGCTCACACAGTGCTAAATTGTATTAATCCCAAGTTTAAAGCAAATGTCAAAATTAATGCTATTTTGCTTTCTATTCCTCTGAAGACTGAGTTCAAACCAAGTTGAAATTCTTTAGCAGCTTCCAGTTTGGGCTTTAATGTTTCCTAAACATTGTTTTAGAAACGACGAATCATCGCCACCCAACTGAATTCAGGTGTCTTCTATAAATCATATGTTACCTGAAGTGTCAGGCCCAGGAGGAAAACAGGAAGCAGACGCGGGGTCTTTTGGTACTTTTATTAATGCAGCCGTGGTCCTCCAAGACAGAGTCAAATACGGGCTATGAAGTTAATCTAGGTCGCGCTTCATCCATTAAAAATAGACCAGGAAGAAGTGTGGCTATAAAAATTATCAAATCACTCCACTCTAGGAGGAAAACAAAGTCTTTTAATTTTATCAAAATAACAAAACGCACTCTATCAACGGAGGCAACGTCTCAAAACCAAAATCACTCCTTACGGAGGAAAAGGAAAGTTTGGGGGGCATTATCAGATTGATGTGTCATGCTTTAGGACTTGTCAGCAGAATAAAAAATAACTTCATGCTAAATTGTTTACCAGACACACCCAAACAATAGCCACAGTGTGGAGGAAATCTGGACCAGCCGCATTCAGAAATCCCTGCCTGTGAACAATGCCCGAAATATCCCCCACTCTCTCTTTATGAATCAAATCCCCCAACGAGGGTCGTATTGTTAGCAGCAGCTGAATAACCAAACTAAACGGGCTGTATTTACCCGCCAGGGGAACTGGACAGGATGTGGCAAAGGTTTCTTCAGCCTCCTCTCCCTGAATAGATGGCGAGAAGACACCAGAGCATCCTGCCTGAACGGCAAGAATGCAAGCAGCCCTTTGTGTTGTGTCTCCTCAACTGGACTGAATGTAGTGGGAAATCTTATTAATGATTGGAAGTTATATCTACCAACCAAGTATTACTTTTACCTTTCCTTCCTAGTGAAATGGCTTCAAGACAAAAACATTGTTTCTATCATGCACTGGTTTAATTTGATGTCTAAAGACTTTTAATACAAAACATAATAAGTTCAACTGGGAAAGTTTCATGATGGTTAAATGGTTTGCCTTATTCACCAATAGTTTGTCCTTTACAATATTGGTCGAATGGCAGCTTTTTGTAGCTGAGATTTGATAGTGAACAGTAACGATTAATTTTTAATTCAATACATTTTATTTTATATGAATTTCAAATTTGCCTCAGAGGGCTTTACATTCTGTACACATGCGTCATCCCTTGTCCCAAAACCCTCATCGGCACAGGGAAAACTGTCCCAAAAAGAAAAATCCTTCGAATGTTTCCTGGTTCTGACATCCATTTGGAGACTTCTCTGGCTGATTATTTTTTCATCTTTTGTTAAGATGCAGCAAATATGGCCTTTTCCAGGTCATGCGCTGATCTAAGGTGTTGTTGTGTTGGTGAATCCATTGGTTGTATGCTGTATAATGAAGATGGCTTTTGTCTTCATTATACAGCATCACACTGTATCTCACAAGGTCAGCAGGTTTGTTTGCACAACAAAACAACCCCCAGGCTTTTCCATATTTTTTCCACTGATCAATTCAGAACCAGGAACAGCAAGCATTGCTCCATCAAAGTTGATCTCCACTACATTCTAAAGCATATTTACATGCTGTAGGAGTGAATTTAACATATAGAAAAAAGTTCTTAACAGGCAGTTGTGTAATAAAACTTTACAGATGCTATAGCTTCAGTAAAGCTGAGTGTCACAGCCCAGTCATTCCTGAGGATAGCAAAAATAATGTGTAAGAACTTGGAAAGTCATTAATCATATAATTCGAAATAAAGGCTACAAATCAGAATTTGTCATTTTTCGAAAGAGCTCTGATGCAACGATGGACGATTTAAAAAGCATCGTTTGATTATTTTTTGTATGTTGGATCCACTCTTAAAAACAAAATAGATGTGTTTGACAACCTTATTGAGCATAATAGAAACACCATGTTCCTTAGTGGGGTAAAATAAATTGATATTGAAATTGTAAAAAAACTTCTAAGACAAAAGATCATCTGATATATAAATTATCGACATGGTAATCATCAACCCTCCTGTTGTCCTCATTTTCTGTATACACCCCGTGTCCTCCGGGTCAAAATGACCCGTCTTCACTAAACCTCTCATATAAGCAGCTTAATTTAATTTTAAACACCAGATTTCAACTTGCTTGAAGAAACAACTTGTCATTCACCACAGAATGTGTTAAACGAAAAAACTGTAGAAAAGGGAGTTTTTATTCATCCAATGACTCAGTTTCTCATTTTTTCTCGTGAACAATTTAAGAACAAGTCTGAAAAAATGTACCACAATGAATAGGGTTGGGTATCGTTTGAATTTGAGCGATTCCAATTCCGATTCCTGTAAGAGGCAGGGTCAAAAAAGTTTAAGTTTAAGATATTTTAAATGAGCTAGCTAACCAAGGGTCTTTCTGAAGGAAAAAGTCTGACCTTCTCCATCAATGTTAATTCTATGAACTTTTTATTAACTTTACTATGAATTTCTAACAGGGATGTTTTCAACTACAATATAAATATCAAACTATGAACTTGAATATTGTATAAACATTATAAATTATGAATATATTTTAACAGGGGTACACTTTCCTGAGAGCTTTATTTTTGAAACCTCACAAAAACACATTTACACGTGAGTGTATGATACTGCAGGTACTTAAACGTTACTTTGCTCCCACTGATGGACGAACCCTTGGAATCAGAGGAGGAGGCAGCGCGTCAAACACGGGGCACACGGAGGGGGGGGGGGGGGGGAGAGCGCCCGCAACTCTCCCAACCTCAAATCAGGGACACCTTCGCTGACGGGGGGCTGCTGGCGGTCGACGCGGGGAGTGCTAGTACAATCTTTTTTTCTTACTTTGCATCGCCAGCCTCACTGCTCATTTTAACATATAGGACAGCTCCGCTCGGGCCACCCGGTCACCGCTGCCCGCACTCGTCTGATGCGTCACAACAACCGGGAGTTTTTTTGCAGAGTTTTCGGTTGGTTTCGAGAAATGTAACCACACTTTTGACCGCCGACGCACGCTATACATGTTCGATCGCGCTGTTACGCCAACACTTCCGGTGGACGCTTCTTTGTTGGTGTTCAGCGGTTTCTATTTCCGGTTGGCGCCGGCGGACTGAGAATCGAAACTAGGAATCGAATTTTAAACTTTTGAACGATACCGGGTAAATCGCAAAGCTAGTTTCGATTCCAATCGATTCGATTCTCAATACCCAACCCTAACAATGAACAATACAAACATGAAAAATAACATAACCCATTCAACTAATTGGCACAAGTAGGGCAGTATGCAAGTGCACAGCCTTTGCAGATATATTTCTTACACCTGCAGCACACCGTATGTGTTTTACAGTCTCTTTTGAGGGCAGAACTGACATCTCTTCCTCTTACTTGCCCTAGCTGGGGAAGTGGCTGTGGTAGCTGGATCCTCAGGTTGATCAGGAGTTCCTGCACTCTGAATAGCTTTTACCACTGCGGCTGAGGCTTCTGTGCGGGGGACGTGCTTCCTTCTTTCAATCAGTGGAGTCACAAGTGCCTTTCCTACCTGCTCCAGGAACACCCTCCTCTTGTTCTGCTTACGAGACATCCAGGTCGGGTTGATCTCTCTCCAAATCACAAAGGCATTGTAGGAGGAAACATCAATGATGTTGTGGAAGATGACCAGGGGCCAGCGGGCAGTCATCCTTCTGCAGCTGTATGTTCCAATCACCTTATCTAGGTTGTCCACACCTCCTTTGTTCCGGTTATAGTCTAGGATGATGACTGGCTTCCTGTCTTCACGATCGCTAATGTCACCGTCTGTGTGCAGTGTGCTCAGAAGAACTACATTCTTGTTTTTCTTTGGGAGGTAAGAAACAAGAGCAGTGGTGGGAGTGAAGGCAAACTTCGATGAGAAGACCTCTCTCTCCTTTGATGCAAGCAGTGCAGGTGGGAGCTCAGGCTTGTTCTTTCGAACTGTACCAACCATGGTGATCTTCCTCTTCAGGAGCTGCTGTCCAAGTTCATAAGAGGTGAAGAAATTGTCGCATGTCACATTGTGACCCCTCAGTCCCTCTGTCACATCAAGCACAACTCGCATCCCCTGGTTCTTCTCTGGGCATCCACTGGTCAGCTTCCCGGTATAAACTTGCATTTTCCAAGCATAGCTTGATTTGGCATCGCAAGCCACCCATGACTTGATCCCATATTTTGCTGGCTTGCTGGGCATATACTGCCGGAAAGGACAACGACCTTTGGACAGAAGACATTAGCATCAGTGATTAGTATCAGTGTCACAGAAAACAGTCGAAGAAATCAATAGTGAAAATCACTTACCTCTAAATGGAACCAGTTGCTCATCCACTGTTACATCAGGCCCTGGATTGTAGAGGTAGGGCAGCCGCTCCACCCACTTGTCCCAGACCTCTCTTATGGCTGCAAGTTTGTCTGTCACACGTCTTGCTGGTCTTGATTCACGGTCATCAAATCGTAGCAGTCTTGAGTATGTGTGAAAGAGTTTGAGTGGCATTGTGGCTCGGAAAATTGGCCTTCCACTCTCTGCATCCCATAGACTAGCTGCAGCCTCGCCTTGGGACCTGTATACACCTGCTAAGATTAGCAGCCCTATGTAGGCCTGCAGGTCAGTCTCATCCATCTTTTTCCAGCTGTCCATATTTGCGAAAACCCTCCAGATTTGTCATCTCCAGGATTATTTTTTCTATTGCTGGTGTGATAAACAGGTAGAATGTAGAGACAATGTCATTGACATGAGAAACGGCATACCTTGTTGGTCCTGGGGTCATCTTTATGACGTTTTGTTTTGCATGCCTGCCGTGTTAGTCATATGCTGATGAGGACCATGTTATTTTGCCATTTTTCGAAAGGAAAGTCTCTTTCAGCTTCAGGGTTTTCTTCTTCTTCTGAAGATGATTCTTCATGCTCTGGGTTGAATTCCTCCCCATCTTCTTCTTCTGAAACATCCTCCACTTCCTCGTCTGAATCAGAGTTGTCTTGCTGTACATCTGAAAAAATCAGCTCTAGAGCCTCTTCAACGTTATAACGCACACTCATGTCTTCAGCACAGAGAGATCCTGTCATTTGGAGCACCTCATGTCAATGACATTGTCTGGAACCACTGGAAATCTACAGAAAAAGAGCTCTGCGGTCTGCGAGAACGCCACCTGTCTTGTGTTGTTTACATCTGCTACCCTCTTGTTCACGTTTACTGGTAATTGATCTGAGACTGATCAAAGGCACAGCAGTCCGCGGGAAGAACACCTGATTTGTGTTGTTTACTTCTGGAACTGATTGATCTGAGACACAACTAAAACATTGTAACATTCTGTGGTGTTTGAATAACTCTGTGACCTTGATTTCAACTCTATTTGCCTCACGGGTCATTTTGACCCGAAGACCACCTTTGTACATTTTTTTGTACAGCTTACATGGAAATGTGAATAAAAGCAACATTTCACTTTTTCTACTGTTGGGGCCAATCTAGGCAAAGTCATAAAATTTCAAGTGAAAAAAATATCGTTAAGGGGGATTTTTGGGGGTTTAACACAGTGTCGGGTCATTTTGACCCGAAGACAACAGGAGGGTTAAAGAAGTAATTGACTTTATTATAAAACCTTGGGATTATATATATATAATCTATAGTCTTTCCAACAAGGGATTTTTCCTAATAGGAAAACTAGATCAATATCACTTCATCCTGTTTTCTGTTAAGTTACTAGAGAAAGATTGCAAAGATTGATTTTCGTTATAATGATGATAGTGAATTATTAAGTGAACATCAGTATAGATTTAGGAAAAATAGAACTACTACCCATGCACTAATGGTGATGGTGGAAGAAATAACAAATGCAATTAAAAATTAAGAGTATTGGCCTCCAGAAGGCTTTTGATACGATAGATCACAGTAAATCATTGAAAAAATTATAGTATAGTATGGAATATCGCTACTGCAATCTGTGCAAGTTAATGATACGGTGGCAGGACATAGAAATGTCACATGTGGAGTACCGCAAGGATCAGTGATTAGTCCAATACTTCATATTAACATTAGGGCTGTCAAATGATTAAAAATTTTAATCAAATTAATCGGAATTTTCAGTGGATTAATCATGATTAATCACACCAGAATCCTAACCATTTTTTCTTTCTGAAATGCATACTAAAGATAAATAACAGGACACAGATACATAATTATCGTTATTATTTTTTACATAAATACATGTTATTGATAATTGATTTTCTAATTCATTCCAGAAAATAATCAAAGCAATGTTATTTGAGAAGTTAGACTGATTTCCCTGCATGGCTCTAGAAGGGTCTCGAGCCTCTGCAGCTTATCCCACTCTGCTGTGAGTTTGTGCTCCTGATGGTCCAGGGCTGCGATGACCAGACATGTCAACCCTCCCGATGTTTCAAAGCCCCTCCCGAAAATCTCCCGGACCGACCTTTCTCCCGATTTCCACCTGAACAACCCCCCATTTCAGTGTGAAATATTCCCATACCTGGGAGGATTTAGATCGCATTGGCTTCTCTTCCTCCGCATGTTTCAGAACAGTATTACGGGTCTCTCCGATGGTCTTTCCTCTACCTCAGCGCTCCTCTTTTTTATTTATTTTTCTTAGCAAAGCTCTGCTGGGCGGAGCTTTTTTTTTTTTTTTCTTCTCTGTTCTGCTGCACGAGAACCGGGGGGGGGGGGGGGGGTGCGGGTCTCTGGCGCAAACGACTTGCTGAACCTGACGGCCTGACATATGCCTGCAGGTGGCAGTAATGTGTTGTATACACAGTAAAAAATGGGGTGTTAATATTTCAGAGTAAAGTTATTTTAACCCAGATAGAGTATTTTCAACATTTTTGGGAGTAAAGCTGCTCTATCAATGGAGTTAAAAGTGAGTGTAAAATCTGCAGAAACACAATGACAATTTTAACTCTACAGCAGTGATAAATACCCACCACAAAAAAAAAAAAAAAAAAAAAAGAATAATCGCCATTTCGCTGCTCGTCATCAAACGGCACGCATTTCGGTGGATGGAGATCGCGAAAAGAGCAACGCAAAGCTACTGATATTGCTAGGTAAGTAATATTCTGTGTTTTCCACAACAAACCTGTAACTTTACATCTTTTAGAGATGTGCTGATAAATTGAGGTCATATTACAAGTTATATCAATCCGTATCGGTAACGTTAACGTTACATAAAGAAACACACACAGTTATGTTGTAGCCTAATATTTTCACGAATGAAGTTGGTCCGAATGATTTATGCGTAAAATAACGTTAACTCGGTCACTATTAACAATACAATATTTAATACAGTTAATAGCTAACTTGTTTTTAGCTTCCAAGCTAACGTTTCTCTGAGTTAGGTTTTTTTAATATACTGGTCACAGTTAATGTTAGCAATAGCATGCTTCTGATAGTTAATGTTGGTCTTATAAAACGATAGCTTAAATCACTGAATGCATGACGTGTTTGTTTAACATGGGTTAACAATTTTAACGGGTTACTGTTCGAACTAAAATAATGAGCTAGCTAACTTCGGCCCAGTTGCTAATGGACACCGGGCCTGTTAACTTTAACTAACGTAACATTAAGCCTAATTTGCTGCAGTTAACGTTATATTCAACCAGCATAAATTTGTCTAATTCGGGCGCCCTATGTAATTGCAGTATAACATCTAAGTAATGCATAGTGCATGAGACAAATGGATGTGTAAGATAACTCTAACGTTAGTTGAACCAGCCCTAAACTATGATTTTGAATATATATATATATTCTTTGTTAACAGATACACAATGCTGTTGCGTGTTCAATTCAAGGAAGAGCAGAAATATGTCAAGGTGTCTGAGCTGACATTCAACGCTTTCTTGAAAGAAGGTGGGCACATTAGGTTAAAGCTGTATACATCACACAATGACACAATAATCCAGCTTTAACCTATTATGTTATCTGATATCTAGGTCAATAATCATTTAAAGTTTATTCTGTTGTAATTCAACAGAATTCTGTTGTGCTTTATATTTTCAGTTACATAAAATATTGGCTGCATATACTTGTCTTTCATCATTTAGTGAATACATGAGGCAAACTTAAATATGAACTTTGAATCTTGGGAGAAAGGAATTCATTTTTTTATTTATTTTTTAACAGTGTGTCTAAAATTCAAGATACCAGAAAGCAGGCAGCCAGACATTAAGGTGTATGACCAATCAGACACAGAAGTTGACACAGAGGTTTTTGAAGAAATAGTGAAGGAGTCACCTGGAACTTTGAGAATCATGCTGGACAATGGAGGACATGGTATTCATTCAGACAATTCACAAATTAGTTTGTTTATTTTAAAGGCAAGAAATGAGAACATTTATTGTCTTAAAATAACTTTTTTCTTGTAAAATGTTTATATATTTTGTACCAATTTCATAATGAACAGGTGCCTCTCAATCATCATGCCCGGGTACATCTAAGGACACCGTCATCCTGAATTTCACGCGTTGTGACCCCATTGAAGAAGAAGCCGCTGCAGAAGAAAGCCAGCCTAAAAGGCCATGCCACATTAACCTTGAGGCAAAAGAGGTAAGTGGTTGAAATTGCTAAGTCAAAATTACTTTAATTGTTAAATCCAATCTGAATATTGTTTCACCATTATTCTTTAGATGACATTTTTTTTATTATTACATATGGTTTTACAATAACGGAAAGCACATTTTATTCCACCTACAGCTGATTGAAAAAATCTTAACTTCTAAGCCTGGTGGTGAACGCATCATCCAAGAATATGGGAAAACTCAATCCCTGACGGATGCCACCAGAAGACAGATGATCAACATACTTGCTGCTGAGATGACAGAAAAACATGGGTGAGCATTAAGCATATTGCTGGGCTGTAAAGAAACAATGTTATTTTACAAATATGAATTATGTCAATTATGTTGTAGGGCTGTCACTTTTGAAAAAAATCAAATTTGAACGGATATCGAATATCAAGCAATGCATTCGAATATTCTTTCCTTACTGTAATATTGTTTGCTAGAAACACCAATCTATCAACTTGATCTGGAACAAGTGCGGCCCTCTTTTTATTGGCAATGTTCCCCGCGGTGGAGAATGCATGTTTGGAGCACTCACAGATGTGCCACACACAACTTCAACGGTTACTTTACCATCTCCGGTGTAGAAACCAACATATTTCTCAACACTGCTTTTTAGATGAGTTCGGCTCGTAATTGCATGTCCGTTCAGGCTGGCTGTTCTGTGCATTATCTCTAGAGAGCTGCCAACTCTCACGCATATAGGTTTTACACGCCACACCCCCGATTTCTCAAGCTGAATTGTCCACCCGGTCAGTCTAATGCCTGAAAGATTAGTTTATCACGCATATTAGTTCAAATCTCCCGCAATCTAGAGCACGCGCATGCAAGACAGAGACTGTGCTCCGCAGCATGCGCGCGCCAGAGAGGGAGAATGGCAATCAACTAATCATAGACTGTAAAATTGCGCTATTACACGTCACTCTAAAAAACAAATAGTTTATTCATAGTTCGATTACAGATATTTCACGTCATGTTCGAATGTACCTTCGAATATTGGATAAAAAGTGACAGCCCTATTGTGTTGTGCATTGTCATTTGAGTGTGATGTTAACTTTGAATTCATATGCTAGGACATCCCCCCCCAAAAGTATCAGAGTGATGTATGCACAGGGGATAGTGGCTTTGTTTCCCTTTCTAAAAGACCCATACTCACAACATGGATATGTAAGTAAATGAGTTATTGCAATATTATGCACATATTCACTCTTTGAAATGTTAATAGTACTCCTTTATAATTTATTTATAATCATTTAGGAACATTACTACGATCCAGAGAGTGGTTCGGGATATCTTGCATGGCGGTTAAAGACCATACAAAGAAAAACAGCAGAGGAAAGAGGTGCCTTAATCAGCAAATCTCCTAAAGGTATGTTTACAGATCAGTGACATGTGATTATATTGGTGACCTGTGAAGTTTAACATTTTATTTTGTCTTAAGTTGGTGAGCCAGGTATTGGTCGTCAGCCCTGTACCTTTGACAGAGAGCCATCTGATGAGGATGTGGAAGCAGCTATTTCTGTTTTGAGACACTCTGCTGATGAAAAGACTGTCCGTGAGAAGATGAAAATGACCTTCATATATCGGCAAGCAATGGTCAACGATGAAGCCAAATCATCAGATGTCTTCTCTGTTTTTCCACGATTTCTGGACACACCGGGACTGGTATGACATCTTAATTCATAGCATCACCAAAATATCCAATGTAGCATTAGATTTCACTCATCACTTCTGTCCATGTGTGTTACATTGCAGATAGAACAAGATTTCAGATTTCTGTTTGGTGAGGTCACGGCCAACAAATTATTGGAGAAGTGGCCAACCACTTTTAAAGCAAAAGTAATAAAAGAAAGCCATGGACTTGTACCCACCAAAGAACTCTTGGATTTGATGCGCAATGCTGAGTCAGCGGCTGAAGTTGAAAATGGTATGAATGGAATTTTACTTGTTATTGTGGGTTATGTAGGTGTGTAGTGTACATTTTTATAATGGTGCAAGTTGTCATTTTGAATGCTATGCATAATGTTAACCAGCTTTTTATTTACTTATTTTTAGGCTGGGACAATGAGATGTCTGCCATCTTGCTGCTGCTACATTTGCTTCCACCATCTGCCCAAGGAAGAAAGAGGCCGGGAAAGCTTTCAGCCTATCAAGCTGTAGATCAGCTCATTAGATTTCAAAAGGTATGCTTAAAGGGTTAGTTCACTTATACTTTTTTTTTGCTGATTATTTACTTCCCCCCATGACATCCAAGAGGTCCATGTCTTTCTTCAGTCAAAAATAAATTAAGGTTTTTATGGAAAATATTCCAGGATTTTTCTCCATATAATGCACTACCATGGTGACCAACTGTTTGTTGTTTTAAATGACGGTTCAAATTCTGTCTCAATGTAGCTTCAGAGTCTTGATATCATCCCAGCAGAGAAATAAGGGTCTTATCTAGCAACACGATCGGTCGTTTTCAAAATAAAAATTCCACAATTGCACGTGTTGTAGAATCTCAAGATGCGCCACGCTTCTTGAGATTGACATTGGAAAGGTCGCGCGGGACAGACATCAGCCCATTTAAAGGGGTAGGGAAGTGCGAAAAACTTTCCAAATCGTCCAATATCTTTGTTTATTATTAATTCATAAATATATATTTTTTTGATAAAGGGTGTTTAAATTAGTTTTTGCTTTCCAACATCATGATGTAATGTGTCTACAAGACGTGCGATTATGGTTAAAAAGTATATTATTTTAATTTTGAAAACAGATCGTTTCTCTTTATAAGACCTTTATTTCTCTGCGGGGAGTGTTGAGTTTTTGAAGCTACATTGAGAGACATTTGAACCCTCAAACCATTGGTCACCATGGAAGTGCATTATATCCAGAAAAATCCTGGAATCTTTTCCTCAAAAGCCTTAATTTCTTTTTGACTGAAGAAAGAAAGACATGAACATCTTGGATGACATGGGGGTGAGTAAATTATCAGCAAACATTTTTTTCAAAGTGAACTAATCCTAAAATATGTCTTCCATCAGCTCAATCTTATGCGCAGTTGGAGGTGATCTGATCTATTGTCAGAAGTTAGTCACCAAAACAATTCTGTTGAATGTGTTTTGTTGTAGGTTGGAAGCAGTGTGCAGCAGCATCTAGACAACATCACCATGAGAAGTCAGCCCTACCTTCTTGCCCAGGGATCCACACAGAGCACCATTCACTCCTACTACATTGTGGTTGACAAGCATGCCATTCCATGCAAGGCAACAGGTTCAGTTGGAGCTTTTGACGAACTCTTTAAAGCCCATTACGTCTTTGGTACCTCATACAGTTACTCCCTTAGCAGCTTTTTCACTTTCGTGCAAACAACCATCTACAACATCGACATGGGGGAAACAAAGGAGACTTGCAGAGTTGAGGGCAAGAATGCTGCGTTAGTTAAGACAAAACCATGAAGTGTTTTCTTTGCAAAAGTGACCATGGAAGTCCAAGCAACCTCGTTAAGCACTTTAAGGTCATTCATGGGCTATGTACAGGCAGGACTCTTTTTCTGAAGTGTGGTCAAGAAGGATGCTCACGTTCGTTTGGTAGTTTTTCCAGGTTTAAGAAAGCATCTTAATAAGTGCCATGGAAGCAGTTCAGTTGATTCTGTAGAAAATGATCTTTCATATCCTCAAAGTACCGGCAATACAAGTAATGTTTCTCATGTTGAAGAGTCGACTGAATATTTAGAGACTGAATCACAGTTATCTTCGCCATACATTGTAAATAGTTGTTCAGCTGTAATTTCTGATCTAAAGGCAGCAGGTGTTAGTCAAAGTACACTGAATTCTGTAGTGATTTCCATGGAAGAGATTGTTCAAGATATCCATCAGCATGCTAAAGAGACAGTGATAACGCATGTATGTAGTAATGAAAGAGAAACGGAAATGTGCAAGAAAGTTGAGGCGTGTTTTGAGGGGTTAGAGAATCCTTTCACAATTCTAAATTCGGAATACAAGCGATCAAAATTTATGACTGACAAGTGGGAAATAGTAGAACCAGTTGAATGTGTGATTGGTTCAAGATTTGACACAAGACGAAATAAAAAGACTGGAACATATGATCAGGTAGTTGTTCAAGATACATTCATGTATATTCCAATTTTATCTACACTGCAGTCAATATTTAAAAGTCAATATGTTGCAGAAATGTTGCACAGCTCAGCTACCAGCGACTCTAGACTGAAAGATATTTGTGACGGATCTTTTTTTAAAAGTCACCCCCTGTTCTCAACTGAGAAGCAGACAATACAGATCCAGATGTTCTATGATGACTTTGAGGTCGCCAACCCTCTTGGTCCTAAGCGAGGTATTCATAAATTGGGTGGAGTTTATTTTACTTTAAGAAACTTCTCTCCAAAATGGAATTCTTTCTTAGCTAACATACACTTATGCGCCTTATTTCATACTCAAGATGTTAAACGTTATGGTTTTAGTGAAATTTTTGCTCCCATTGTTCGAGACATTAAAGTGTTGGAGAGTGATGGTGTTGAGATTCCATTATACAATGGCTATGTTCGTGGCACTCTAATACAGGTTACTGGTGATAATTTGGGTTTGCATAGTTTGTTTGGTCTGGTGGAGTCTCAGTGCAAGGTACTGTTGCAGGTTCTGTTTAGCGGAAAAGGAGGACTTTCAGACAGAATTCTCTGAAGATTCTTCCAAAATAGTTTTGCGCACCAAAGATATACACACCGCTCACTGTCAAGAAATGGCTGGTAATCCATCCCTTCCATACGTTTTTGGTGTGAAAAGGTCATGCATATTAAATTCATTGGAGTATTTTCACACAACAGAGAACTTCTCAGTTGATGTGATGCATGATGTGTTAGAAGGGGTGGGCCAGTACGAATTGAAGTTGTTATTTCTGTATTTGAAGGAAAAACATGTTACATCAGGCGAAATAAATTCAAGAATACCAAGTTTTGATTATGGTTACACAGAGAGAAACAACAGGCCTGTCGCAGTTAATTTAGGTGAAGGATCAAATGATCTGGGACTGAATGCAGTTCAGTCCTGGTGCTTACTTCGAAATGTTCCTCTTATCTTTGGAGATTTAGTAACTTCCACTGACCAACACTGGGGCCTGCTTCTTTTACTACTTCAAATGATAAACATTATATTCTCACCCATGCTATCTCAAGGTTTATGTGTATATTTGAAACATTTAATTGTGGATCACCATACACTGTTTAAGAAGTTGTATCCTCAGAAAAACCTATTACCAAAGCACCATTTTCTTATCCACTATCCCCGCTGCATCCAGAAAATTGGGCCTGTCCTTCATAGTTGGTGTATGAGGTATGAAGGCAAGCATAATTTTTTCAAAAAACAGCTTAAATCGTTTAAAAATATTACCAAAACGCTGGCAAAAAAGCATCAAAATCATATGGCATATTGTTGGCAACGTTCAACAACTTTTAGTCGGTTAGACATTGGTCCAGGAAAAATGGTGTCTTTAAATATGGTAAAAGGAGGTTCTGAAATTGCAATGGCAATGCAAGTGCCCAGTAGGTGATCAGGACAAAGCAGGATTTTGTTTTTTTTCACGTCGACAACCTGCATTACCCTAGGCCTTTTGACTTCAAAATGTCATATGGAGGGAATGACACAACTCTCTTTGTCGTGCCATATTGCTTTCTCTGGTAAACATTTTGTGATGTTAATGGTGTTACAGATGTTATGTTTCTGTCAGAGACAAGGCAATGTGTTTGCAATGTAAATTCAATTACATTGAAATGCTTTATTTATTTTTTTTACAATAAATTTTAAGTTCTGAGATCTAGTGTTTTTGTGCTTGTTTTTAATTGAATTGTAGTGCAGTAACACTGCATATGATTAATATATGCTAGAGAAATGAAAAATTAATATTACACTTAGTGTCTGTTTTTAAGTAAAATTGTAGATAAATTAACTCTGCTGTGTAATTATATTACTCTTAACAGTGTCATTAAACTATAGTGTTAAATACTTTTACACATTTCATTGTTATTTTTTAAGCAATATCGAGTAGAATTAACTCTAAAAACGTGACACTGACCATAGAGTAAATTCTACACTGATTTCGAGTGGGACCAAATGTTATCTGAAACAGAGTTAAATTCAACTCTTTAGGAGTTAAATTAACACTTCTGTTTTTACTGTGTAGGATAAAGTGCATTCCCTAGAGGAAGAGACACTTTCCTGACCTGAATTATTTGTCACACTGCGCATGCATGAAATGTGTTAAAAGAATTGACGTAATTAACAACAAACAACTAATTAACGCCGTTAACGCGCTATTTTTGACAGCCCTAATTAACATTATTTGTAACGTTAGAAAATTATCAAAGTTTTTCATTTTTGCTGAGGATAAATTTATTTTGCTCAGGAAAACGCTTAAATTAACTTCTGTTTACTGTTGAGAGGAGCTAGAAATGATCAAGTCTTGGATTGGATTATCTCTTGACACAAAGGAAACTAAATCCATGGTCTTTGGAATACAAAAAGAATTAGACAGGGATATTGAATTAAAAATCTGTCAGGATAAAATCAAAAGTTTGAGACAAAATTCCTTGGCTTAGTGATCGATCACAAAGTAACAAGACAACCTACCGACTATATTAATGGCAATACTGTATAAATCTAAAGCATTACTAACTTCTAAGGCCTTGCATTTCATCTATTGCTCACATATACTTCAGTACATATCATTATGTGGAGGTGTAACAGTCTTGTTACAAAAACGTATCATGAACAAGGCTTGATCAGTGACGACATGTATAGCCGCATGTCGTCATTCCGCCGCTGGTTGTCGAGGTGGTGCCCAGTAAATAATGTGGGCTTCGTTGATCACTGGAAAACGTTTTGGGGAGTGCCTGGTCTGATTAGGAGGGACGGCATCCATCCAACTTTGGATGGAGCTCAACTCATTTCTAAGAACCTGACCCAGTTTCTTAATGGACTTAATCCATGACCCAGAGTTCAGACCAGGAAGCAGAGTCGCAGTCTTACACACTTCTCTGCGCTTCATTCCGAGCAGTCACTCAGCGTAATTAACTCTATAGAAACTGTTTCTGCCCCACGGACACCGTTATTTAAGTTAAAGGTAAACAACCGAGGAGTTATATTTAATAACTTAATCAAAGTTAAATGTAACAATACAACTGTGCAACAAACTAGGAGAATTAAAGGGGGTCTTTTGAATATTCGATCTCTGTGCTCTAAAGCTGTTTTAGTAAATGAACTAATATCTGACAACCATGTTGATATTTTCTGTCTTACTGAAACATGGCTAACGGATGGGGAGTACTTTAGCTTAAATGAAGCGACTCCTCCAAGTCATGTTAATACTCATATCCCCCGAGGCACAGGCCGAGGGGGTGGAGTGGCAGCTATTTATGACTCCTGCCTTTTAATAAACCTTAAACCTAAACTGGATTATAACTCATTTGAAAGTCTGACTTTCAGTCTTTCACAACCAACCTGGAAAATAATCCAGCCGGTTCTCTTTGTAATAGTGTACAGGGCCCCAGGTCCTTATTCTGAATTTTTATGTGAATTTTCACAGTTCTTAACGAGTTTGGTCCTTAAAACGGACAAGGTAATTATAGTGGGTGACTTTAACATTCATGTGGATGTCGATAACGACAGCCTTGGTACTTCATTTCTCTCTTTGCTGGAATCAATTGGTTTCTGTCAGACTGTAAACAAACCAACTCATTGTTTTAACCACACCCTCGACTTGGTTCTTGTGTATGGTATTGTGATAGAACACTTAACAATCTTTCCACAGAACCCTCTCCTGTCCGACCATTGTCTGATAACCTTTGAATTTCTACTGCCAGAATCTCCTCCTCCTGCCAAGGGTTTCTACAGTCGATGTTTATCGGACACCGCTGTAGCCTCATTTAAAGAAACCATTCCCTCTGCTCTAAGTTCAGTGTCCTGTCTCAAGATATCAGAAGACTCCTGTGAAAACTTCAGTCCGTCACAAATCGACCATCTTGTCGATACTGCCACAGGCTCTTTGAGAATGGCGCTGGACGGTATTGCTCCCCTCAAAAGAAGAATGGCAACAAGAAGGAAGTTCGCGCCTTGGTATAACTCTCAAACCCGGAACCTAAAGCAAACTGTGCGGAAACTTGAGCGGTTATGGCGTTCCACCAAATCAGAAGGATCTAGGCTAACTTGGCAAGACAGCGTTAAAACATATAAGAAGGCTCTCCGTAACGCAAGAGCATCTTATTACTCATCATTAATCGAGAAAAATAAAAACAACTCCAGGTTTCTCTTCAGCACTGTAGCCAGACTGACAGAGAGTCACAGCGCTGTCGAGCCGTGTATTCCTGTGGACCTCAGTAGTAACGATTTTATGAACTTCTTCAATAATAAGATTCTGACTATCAAAGAGAAAATTGATGGTCTACTACCCCCAACCGGAGCCAACCCGTCCGCGGATGTAGGATCCTTGGACGCAGCCGTGGGCCCTGATACCTACTTGGATGGTTTCTCTTCCATCAACCTTGATCAACTGACTTCTACAATTTTGAAATCCAACTCTTCCACTTGTCTCCTGGATCCGATTCCAACTAAGCTGCTTAAGGAAGTTTTTCCGTTAATTAGCACATCCCTACTGGATATTATGAATCTGTCTTTGTTGACAGGACATGTACCACAGTCCTTCAAGGTAGCTGTAATTAAACCTCTTCTGAAGAAACCTACCCTAGCTCCAGAGGTGTTGGCTAACTACAGACCCATCTCTAATCTTCCCTTCCTCGCTAAGATCCTGGAGAAATCTGTCGCGAATCAATTATGTGACTTTCTACAAAACAATGCTTTGTTCGATGATTTCCAGTCAGGATTTCGAATGCATCACAGCACAGAAACGGCACTGGTGAAAATTACAAATGATCTTCTACTTGCATCGGACCAAGGACTTGTATCTTTTCTTGTATTGCTGGACCTCAGTGCTGCATTTGACACCATCGATCACCGTATCCTGCTGCAGAGACTGGAACACTTGATTGGCATCAAAGGAACTGCACTCAGCTGGTTTAAATCTTATTTATCGGATCGATCCCAGTTTGTGTTTGTGAACGGTGAATCATCGAGGACCACAAATGTTGTTCACGGAGTCCCACAAGGTTCTGTGCTTGGACCGATTCTATTTACCCTGTACATGCTTCCTTTGGGCGACGTTATCAGAAAACACCGCATAAACTTCCATTGTTATGCAGACGATACTCAACTGTATCTATCGATCAAGCCAGAAGACACCAACCAACTTGTTAGACTTCAGGACTGTCTTGGAGACATCAAAACCTGGATGACCTGCAACTTCCTGATGTTAAACTCGGAAAAAACGGAAGTTATCATGATAGGCCCAGAGCGCCTTCGAAGTCAGCTGTCACGTGATACAGTCTCTATGGATGGAATTGCTCTGGTATCCAACAGCACCGTCAGAAATCTTGGAGTTCTCTTCGACCAGGATATGTCCTTCAACTCTCATATAAAGAAGACTTCAAGGACTGCCTTTTTTCATCTACGGAATATATCAAAAATCAGGAACTTCCTGTCTCAAAGTGATGCAGAAAAACTAGTTCATGCATTTGTTACTTCTAGACTGGATTACTGTAATTCTTTGTTATCAGGCTGCTCTTGTAAATCGCTTAAACCTCTCCAACTGATTCAGAATGCTGCAGCACGTGTATTAACAAGAACTAAGAAATGGGATCATATAACTCCTGTATTAACTTCTCTGCACTGGCTTCCTGTTAAATCAAGAATAGAATTTAAGGTACTTCTCCTCACCTACAAGGCACTTGCTGGTGAGGCACCGTCTTATCTTAAAGAGCTTGTTACACCGTATTGTCCTACAAGGCATCTACGCTCCATAGATGCTGGGCTACTTGTGGTTCCTAGAGTTTTAAAAAGTAGGATGGGGGCCAGAGCCTTCAGTTATCAAGCTCCTCTTTTGTGGAACCAGCTTCCACTTTCAGTCCGGGGGGCAGACTCGGTCAGTTCATTTAAGATAAAGCTTAAAACGTTCCTCTTTGATATTGCTTATAGTTAGGGCTGGCTCAGGTTAGCCTGGACCAGCCCTTAGTTAAGCTGCTCTAGGCTTAGACTGCCGGGGGACTTCTTAGGACACACCGAGCCCCTCTCTCACTCTCACTCTCTCCTCCCACAATCATCCATGCTTTATTAATGTACATCACTAATTAAGCTTCTTTCCGGGAGTTTTTTGTGCTTTCTCGCCTAGCAGGTCTCCGTGGATCATAGTTTCGTGCGGACCCCGGTTCTGACTCCTGGCTCATGGCTCTGCTGACACCTGCTGCTGCCATCATCATTACTTTAAATATGATTCATATTACTGTCATCAAAAACCAACATCTTTCTGCTCTCCCTCCCCACAGAAGCCTCTGTGGATGGTGGTTCGATCTGATGGAGGTTGTCCCTGCAGTGGTCCTGCCGTACACCTCTTCTGCTACTTGCAATTACTTGTGTCATTTCAGTTAGAGAAATTGAATGTATTGTACATCTTTTACATTGTTGATTCTGTACACATGACATCCATTGCAGTCTGTCCATCCCGGGAGAGGGATCCCTCCTCTGACGTTCTCCCTAAGGTTTCTTCCCTTTTTTCCCCATTGAAGGGTTTTTTTCATATTTTGGGGAGTTTTTCCTGTGCCGATGTGAGGGTTTCGGGACAGAGGATGTTGCATGTGTACAGACTGTAAAGCCCTCTGAGGCAAATTTGTAATTTGCGATTTTGGGCTATACAAAATAAAATGAATTGAATTGAAGTTTTAAGCACACGAATCTAATGTCATTCCAATTGAATGACTTGATATATAAAAAAATGTAAAAGTTAGTTCCAGACTGCATACAGTTTTTTTTCTGTACATGAGTGTAAATATGTTACACTCTTAAGAATGAAGCGACGCTCAATCTTGGAATAACACATTTATTTCCTGAAACACAGTTCAGATCAGGCGCAGTAGTACGAGGGGCCGTTTAGGACTTAACTACTGAGACACTCTCACACACACTATTGAGACACTCATGCCATCTCACTATACAACGTGAGAGCATCTCCGTTACACCTGAAGGCATCTCAGTTACTCCGGAAGGCGGGAGCTAGTAGTGAAAAGGCGCCAATCTTAACCAAGTCCAACGGTATGGCAGCGGACAATAGGCTTGTGACAGCGGAGGCTGTATCCCTACACGGGAACTTGCTTCAGTCACCTACTCTAATTAACTCTATTTCTAACTCTATCACCCACGCTAATAAACTCGATAACTAGCTCTGTAGATACACCTTCGAATGCAGCAGTTGATTCTGAAATATGATCTGTACGATGCCGGGTGTGTCACGATCGGGCTAGTGCAGGTTGAAGGAGGCAGGCAGGCAGGACTCAGACGCAGGGTCTTCTGACGTGCTCTTTATTCAAAACAAAAACCAAAGAACGTGCACCAACGACGAGAGACATCAAACAATGATGCGACAAAGAACAACTGGCACACAGGGCTTAAATACACAAGGGAGGTGCAGGTGATTGGACACAGGTGGAGACAATCACGCAATCACAAGACAAGGCAGGAAGTGAAGTTAACCCAGGACCACAAGGAACATGAAACTTCAAACTAAAACAGGAAGAGGGACCAAACCGTGACAGGGTGTGGCAACATGCAAACCGCACCAGCTCCAGTCAACGAAATACGGAACTATTGTCTATCGTACAAATACGCGATGCTTTTAAGGGGAAAATTCCCGACGATGTGAGGTAAAGCTAGGTTAACATGGTCGCACTATATTAGGAGTCCTTTACTTATCTAACTTTGAGGGGCTCTAACACACGTACATGTTTTTTAAAGGAGCACAAATGCCCCTACGGTTATCATATCACAGTAAATGTACAAATGCATCCTATTTAGTAGACTTATTCTTAAATAGACTCCTTAAACGCCCAAAGGGATGCATCGTAGAGCCCTGGTTTAAGGCGTCCAAACAGAATGGCTTGATAATTGTTAACTGAATTAGACTATTAACGTCACGGTTTCCGGACCTGGCAGGTTTTTAGCTCTTGTATCTATCTATACTATCCGTAAAAAACATTGATAAAAATGATCGTGTAATGTTTTCAGGTGGCGTTCGCTCCTTACAGTTCGAGCCAGATACTGTTTAATTATGAATTCTAACAATTTTCGAAACCAGAGTCAGTAAAAAGACGCCAACGCCGGTGAATTAGCCGTGTGCTGCTGTAGGCATGACCCGGCCGGACGTCCATCGTCATTGTAAACGTTTTTCGTGGAGATTAAACATTGGTTAAAGAGTCGCCAAAATGACCATCGATGCTGATAACATATCCGGTAACCCAATTCTGGCCTTTCACAATAAGATATCCCGTCTCATCACCTCCAAATAGCGCAATAAAAACTCTTTGATCATCGCCCCAGCATTGCCCAACCATCGCCCCAGTAGCAAACATGCCCACCCTCCCGATTCTTCTGGCAGACTCCCGAATTTCAAAGCCCCTCCCGAAAATCTCCCGGACAACAATATTGCTACACCATCCGTCACTGGGCGCGCCGTTTCAGGCCGAAAAATAATAAAGGTTACACCTTGAAGTCAAGCGCGGCAATTAGAACGGAAAAAGATGAGACTGGCGCTGCAAAGAAACCGCTAGCACCCCCCGGTCCTTTTGAATATCTCCCTAATTCTGCTCTACAAAAAAGTCAATTATCGTATGCAAATGTGCCTACCGTTTTTTCCGCCATTTTGAATTTTGTGAAAAACACGTATTTGCGAACTCCTCCCAGACGCTTTGTTCGATTCTTACGAAATCTTCGGCAAAATGATCATTGGCTCCATGCCACCAAAAGTTATTAAAAGAATGCTTATCTCATTTTTCATTAAAGTTATGGACCAATGAATTTGTAAGGGGTGTGTCCTAAAAATTGAAAGGCCTATAACTTTTTTTTTTCTAACCTCAATTTTCACCAAATCTTTAGGACATGTTCACATTGAGTCCTAGAACATCCCCAAATATTTTCAGAATATTTGAACATTAGGGGGCGCTATAGTGATTCTCTGTATTTTTGCATTTTCCTTCAATTTTTGCATTTACAAACGAATGAAAATCTGGCAAGTTGATCCTGACAACCGTGGGGTCAAAAGTTCTTAAAATCAAGAGTTTTCATAAAACTACGTGGGCTTGATAGTTATATTATTGGACAAAATGTTATAACTCCAAGAAACATTGATATTTCTGGCTAGAAATGTTTTTTCATGATGCTTGTGTAGGCCTATAAGTAATGCCATGCAGTGATTTTCGAAAAAGTATAGCGCCACCTATTGGCTTAGGTCAATGTCCCTCTCCTCGCCCTTTAATCTGATTCACTTCAAATCTGGGAAATGTTACAGTGAATATTGGGAGTTTTGGACCAACTTTGTTGCCGTGACGACACCGTCTTCGCATGAAAGCTCAAGCACATCTTCTGAGCCTCGGCACACTCTTGAAAACCTCTGAGTTTCCTGCGTGCTGACCTTTACAGACCTGATGTGGAGTTTTGGATCAAAAGTGAAAAATTGCCCTGACAGCGCCCCCTGGAAGATTTTGACGAAGCGGCGCCGGCACCCTGTTTGACCTACAAGTATGTTGATTTTTTTAACAGATATATTACAGGGAGACTTAAAAAAGTCTGAGGACTGTGCTCTAAAACAAACAGGAACTCAGTTATAATTTTTTTTTGTGTGAATATTCCCTGTAATTTTGCAGGAGAGTGACCAATACTATTTCAGTGACCTTTATATCCTGCAATCCTCAGTTATAATTTTTTTTGTGTGAATATTCCCTGTAATTTTGCAGGAGAGTGACCAATACTATTTCAGTGACCTTTATATCCTGCAATCCTATCAGAAAATATAGCTCTCCTGCTAAGCTCTTGGCCCCCAATGCTGGAGTCATGCTTGCGTCGGGATTCGAACTCACACTTTTTTTTTTTACCGCTGATCTAACAAACAAAATGATTCAGTTAACTCTCCTTGCTGAGGTTAATGACTTAAATTTGTACACTTTAGAGCAGGTTTGTCAAACTCATTTGAGTTTACTGCCAGATACGGCTGCGGGGCACGAACGGAACTAACAGCTGACTGAGGCACTCCGCAGGCGGACGGGGCAGCCGTTCGGCAGCGGGTCGCGAGTGACACATCTAACCTAGACAAATAACACAGACAGTTCAATATAATTAGATCTATGGATTTAAATACATGTATTCTGCCACAGCGGAGCCACAGCCACGCTCGTAGTCTCGCGTGAGTTTATGCTGTTATCACGAGAGTTCGCCAGCTCTAACGTAATGTATTTTTGTTTAAAGTAACCTCTATTCAGGTTTTTTAATTAGACTCCTGATGTGACTTAAATTGTGTTTTCTTGAATAATGCTGCAAAATATTGTGCCCACAGATCGCACTCTCTGCCCTGACGCAATGTGGGTGAATCCCCTTTTTTAGTTCACTTTTCGATTGCGCAATCATGGAATAGCCCGTAGCTCCGTTGGTTATCCACAGGACTTTGAATATTTTGACTCGAGTTCGCTTCCCGATGGCGCCATAGGGTTTTTTTTCTTCTTTTTAACTGCGTGTTCAGCTGAACTAACGAACAAAGGGATTCAGTTTACTTTCCTTGGTGAGGTGAATGTAATTCGTGTCGTTTGTAATATATCTTAATGAACTTGTTTATTTGTTGTGTGGTTCGTGCTCAGAAATATTTGTTTCGTTTTTTGCGGTAGGAACTATGTTTACGTGGTTAGTTTCGGGGGGACATGTTTTGGTGTCACAGAGCCACCAAGTATGTGAAGTCTTAAGTTACGGTAAAACTCAGCAATGGGATCATCATTTTAAGGTAGCTTTCACAGTAGTAATAGTTCCTGAAGTAAAGTGTTCTCATTCCCTCTTGGATGTGTGCAGCCAGTGAGGTACGTTTTGTTTAAGGTCTTGTTATATCTGTTCGATATGTTCGCTAAAAGCCGGTCGACATGTGTTTTTAGTTCTACAGTGGATGCCAACGTGGACATCAGTATAATTCGTGGTCTCGTGTAGTCAAAGTCAAAGTAGCTTTATTTGTCAATTCATGCATGTCAGGCATACAGGTAATCGAGAAAACGTTTCCCACACTCTCACGGTGAAACATATAAAGTGCACAGAGACAACAACAGATAAGACAAGACATTTTTTATACAAATAGATATAGCAGCAAGTAGTGTGATAAAAGTGCAACAGTTTTGATGGCAGAGTCCCGAGTGATTAAAGGGGATGTGAGGGATTTCAGCACCGTGTCAGACTGACGGATATGTCTGGGGGGAGTGAGGGGAGAGAATTTAGCAGCTTGGTGTATGAAGCTGCCACTGAGTCTGGTGGTACGGCAGCGGAGGCTCCTATACCTTCTACCAGAGGGTAGGAGGCTGAACAGACTGTGTGCGGGGTGGGTGGTGTCACTCGCAATCGAGGTAGCTTTCCGGATGAGGCGGGTGGTGTATGTGTCTTTCAGGGAAGGGAGTGGGGCGCCAATGATCCTACCAGCTGTGTTCACTATGCATTGCAGTGCTTTCATGCTGTGTTCAGTACAGCTACTGCCCCACACAGTGATGCAGCTGGTCAGGATGCTTTCAATGGTGCCCCGGTAGAAAGTGTTCAGAATTGGTGTGGGAGCTTTCACTCGCTTGAGTTTGCGGAGGAAGTAGAGGCGCCGCTGGGCTTTCTTTGCCAGTGATGCAGAGTTGGTGGCCCACGTGAGGTCCTCACTGATGTGCACCCCCAGGAATTTGGTGCCGCTCACTCGCTCCACAGCAGCACCATCGATGGTCAGTGGCGGGTGGACATTGTGGCTTTTCCTGAAGTCAACCACGATCTCCTTTGTTTTGCTGACATTCAGCAGGAGGTTGTTGTCTCTGCACCACGTGGTCAAAAGGTTGACCTCCTTCCTGTAGTGGGTCTCGTCGTTATTGGTGATGAGACCCACCAGAGTTGTGTTGTCCGCAAACTTCACCATGTGATTTGTGCTGTGGGTTGTTGTGCAGTCGTGAGTCAGCAGGGTGAAGAGCAGGGGACTGAGCACACAGCCTTGTGGGGCTCCTGTGCTGAGTGTGATGCTGCTCGAGATGTTGTTGCCGACTCGTACTGCTTGGGGGCGGTCACTGAGAAAGTCCAGTACCCAGTTGCAAAGGGAGGTGTTGAGCCCCAGCCGGTCTAGTTTACAGATGAGTTGTTGTGGGATTATAGTGTCAAAAGCTGAACTGAAGTCAATGAAGAGCATTCTCACATGTGAGTCTGCTTTTTCCAGGTGGGTGAGGGCTGGGTGGAGAGCAGAGCAGATTGCGTCCTCTGTGGAACGTTTGGCCCGGTATGCAAACTGAAAGGGGTCCAGGGTGGGGGGGGAGGATGGACTTGATGTGAGACATGACTAGGCGTTCAAAGCACTTTATTATGATGGGGGTCAGTGCCACAGGGCGATAGTCATTGAAGCAGGATGGAGCCGGCTTCTTTTGCACAGGTATGATGATGGAGGTCTTGAAATGTGATGGAACAGCAGCTTGCCTCAGAAGTGTTGAAGGTATCCGTAAGCTCCTCTGCGCAGTCCCTCAGTACACGGCCTGGAATGTTATCAGGGCCAGTTGCTTTTCGGGAGTTGATGGAGGAGAGTGCCCTCTTCACACTTGCAGCAGACAGGCACAGGGCCTGGTCGTTTGGGGGGGTTGGAGTTTTCTGTGGGCTTGTGTGGTTTGTTGCCTCGAACCGTGCAAAGAAGCTGTTGAGGTCGTTGAGAGATGTTGTTGTCGCAGGTCTGTGATGCAGGCTTGTAGTCCGTTATGGACTGGATGCCCTGCCACAGGCTGCGCGTGTCTCTGCTGTATTTCCTGGAGGGAGTGATAATTTATTTAAATCCGTTTAAAAACGTTTCTCCTCATCTTACCCTGGTAACCGCTGTCATTGCAGACTGTTGCGTCCATTCTTACTGTGAAAATCGACGAACTTCCGGTTTAGCGGCTACGCTTCGTATTTAAGTTGGACACATGTGCTTTAGAGGTTCACTAATATCTTACTAAGGCTCTTACGGTTTTATATATATTTTATACAGAAATGGATCAACAAGCAGGAAGTCTCCCTCGTAGGGCCGACCTTCCCATTGCAGAGACGGTTGTGGTAATTGACTACGAAAACTCTTAGTCTTATTATATCAACCTAAAAAATCAAACAATAACATTGCGAATAAAAAGTCCCCACAGGGCGCATTCTCTGCCCTGACGGAATGGAGACAATCCAACCTCTTCTAGTGTAATTTCGATTGCGCAATCATTAGTGAGCCCGTGGCGTGAGCCAATAGCCTAGTGTTGGTGGATTCCGTTTATGAAACCAGAGCTGTTTGAATAACAGCTCCAAGAGTGATTTATTTTGTCTCTAGTCTCTTTTTGACCCTTGTGTCCTGCTGACCCCTGCCCCCCCTATATGCAAGGAGAGGCAAAGGCCCGTTCATCGCTGCTCGCAGCTTTAATTTTAATTATTACTCGCCCACGAGTTGCACGTTAGAAGAGGTAGCTAACGTATGTCATTTGGGGGTTAAAAACCAGCTTTTCATCTTGAAAGCTGTATATTCAACTAACTAGATATTTTCTAATGTTTCTTCTGAGTTTCCAATATCATCAATACGCAATATTACGGCAAGTGAATACATAAATAAATTTTATATATATATATTATCACGATGTTTTGTGTGAGTAATTTGTTTGTATAGGTTTTTTATGGGAAGTATCTCAACAATTAGAGGTAAATGTTTTTTGGTGTCATATTAAAGAGGGGTTTGTGCTCTTTAAAGGGATAGTTCACCCAAACATGATTGTGTCATCATTTACTCACCCCCAAGTTGTTTCAAACCTGTATGAATTTCTATATTCTGCTAAACAAAAAAAGATATTTTGAAGAATGTCTGTAATCAGACAGTTGATGGACCCCATTGACTTCCATAGTATTTTTTTTTCCTACTATGGAAGTCAATGTGGTCCACGGCACTTACAGTAGTTCTCAGCTTTGTATGGGTTTTGGGGAACTGAACAGTAGATATGCATATCTACAGGGCCCGAATAATTGAAATAAAAATGGTTACAGTAAAAAAACATGATTAAACAATACAGGGATCACAAAAAGTTAGGCAGTTAAGCCAGACGAATGTCACCCATTCAAGCACATTAATTCAGAATCCCTTGTGGTATATTATACACAATACAGACAGTAGTTTCCTCGTGTATCTAGACCTTAGCTTCACCGTATGGGCCGTATTCGGTACTCGTCCGCAGGCCGCCCGAAGTTTCTGTTATCATGTTACCGTTAGCAATAATACTAGCAATTATTCCTTAGGTTGCTAGCTAATAGTATTTCTGATTATGCTTAAATTGGGCCTGCTATTTCTTTTAGCCATCAGATATAGTCAGGTAACGTTAGCCTATTGGCCTAGTTTGCTTTGCACTTCAGGACTCTTTTTTTTGGGTTTGTTATCAATTATGTTCAAACAATCTTATTGTGTAGTGAAAAAGTAGCCTAGCTACAAGTGACACTTTCACAACGTAATGAAATGATGAGTGGGAAACTGCTCTTGGTGAGGTTAACTTTGGAAAAACCCTTCGACTGAACGTGATGTGATTAGGGAACTGTAGTGGCGGGCGTGGTTGGGGGAGAGGAGGAGTGGCTCAGGTAACGGCGCCAGGTGGAGGCGTAATCAGCTCAGCTGCATCCAATAATCAATTGCTTCTCTCCCTGGCTATTTAAAGACCGTAGCGGAGAGCGGGGACGCAGGACGAGGGAGCCGGAGAGAATCGAAAAATTAAAGTCCCTTGAGACCTTGCCGCGTCGTCTTTCTCCTAGGAACCCCTCCCCCGAACCCATACATCCTACAGGAACGTTTAAGTGGTCTGGCTGTCATCAGCATCAATGGGCACGTGGTTCAGAAACTGTCATATGATGACCTGATAGCTGATTTTGCAGGTAGGAAATGCAGGCGTGTGCCTCTGTAGGGCCTTTGACAACTGATGGTAGTGAAAAATGTTATATATAGTAATATAGTTCTATTGGATAGCAGAATACCATCTCTATAAAAGAGACCAAAGTAAATTCTACTGTGCAGTTTGTACTTATTAGAGATGAG